>NC_084557.2:30040691-30145691 GCF_033978685.3 Nerophis lumbriciformis | reverse complement strand
TTGCCAGGGTCCAATCTCAGCAGGAATGGCAAACTGCAAGAGGCATCGCTTGCACAGTTTTGCCATCTGGCCGCATTCAAAGACAGTAAACCTTTTTGTGTTTGTCAGCAGGAGGCCATGACTTTTTAAACTTTTAATCAGCTGGTTAACACAACAACAACACACATGAAGGACACCATTTAATAGATTTTTTTAATGGTTTGTTTTGTAAATTGGTAACTGGTTGTTTTTTGAATATGAATATAATAATGCCGGAAGGAGCAACTGGGGATTAGCTGACAGAAAGAATAAGGAGCTGTTGAAGCGAAGTATGCCATCTTTTTTTACACTGTAGCCAACATGAATTTTGCAAACAAATGGTATTGAGGTGTTTCTGTCAGAAAACATGTCATGTTGTCAGTAAGCCAGTCAGGAGTGTCATGTGCATCTAATTAACTGCAGACTTTAATCACCGTTGTTACTGCCAAAAAGTCCCAGTGTGCACCTTATGTTGAGTGAGAATATAGACAAGCTCTGTCAGGAACAGAGAAAGGGGAGTGAGTTTTTTTCCCCATAGGGGATTTATTTATAGAAAGCTTAAATGTGCTTTCAGTTTTTAATTTGGAAAACACTTTTTTCTTTTTTTATCCGCTTGAAGTTACCACCATTTCTTTCTCTCGATAGTGTAAGGACTTGAGGGCTCAAGAGTTGTGTATTAAAGGCAAACAATTGTTGAACAGAGAAATTAAAAAAAAAAGTATCATAGTTATAATTCATATGTCGATAGTTGCCTTTTTTCACTGATCGGGATCGGCCGATGATCTGACAAGCCAACCCGATCTTTAGCAGAGCTGTGTCCCAGTGTTCAGATGCTAAAGATCGTAGTCATGTGAAAGATTTCTTCAAAAGGGATACACAGTCAGGGAGACAGAATTACTATTTGTTACACACATGCAGGAATTTGATTAATTTCCAGTTAGAATTTGAGAGCAAGCTGCAAACCGGGTTGTCTCAGTGCGGCTAATGTCCATCCATAGTGCGCAGCCTCTTCTCAATAAATCAATCAATCAATCAATGTTTATTTAAATAGCACTTAATCACAAGTGTCTCAAAGGGCTGCACAAGCCACAACAACATCAGATCCCACACCAGGGCAAGAAAAAACTCAACCCAATGGGATACAATGAGAAACCTTGGAGCGGACCGTAGATGTGGGGATATAATGTCTCATAAACAAAAAAACAGAGTCAGAGTAAAAGTTAATATAAAAAAAAACACCAAGGTAAAACTACCATGATTTAATAAATAAATGAATATCTGCAATATAGCTATAAATTATTTAAAAGAATAGTTGCGGCTCGGACAAACCTGTTCTTATACCCAAATGTTCTGCATTTTGGAACCCTAAGCCTTAAACTAGACGGCAAGAGCTGGAACTCGCCATAAAGAGGGTGAGAGATGTCTGCCCTATCTGAGTTGGCAATCTGATGTACCTGTCTGGAGAACAAGGACTCCAAACTCTAAGTCAAATTCACCACTTGATTATTTGGCCTAATCTGTTTCTGTATTTCAGAAACAAACCTCCAAACCATGACACCGGACAAAAAGATCAAACCGATTCACTAGAATGCAGGACGCAATTTTAGCTCTATTTATTTTATATATACAACATGCAATGAGGCGTGTAACTAAACCAAAATGTATATGTGTGCGACTACGTGTAGTGATTACATGTTGAGTGTTACAGGGAGTTGTTGAAGGTGCGTGTTGAGTGAGAGGCGGAAGTCCAAGAAGGGAAAGACAAACTTGGAGATCCGTGAGCAGGTGTGAGGTCAAGGGCAGGGGCGAGGCGTCAGAAGTCTGTGTCCAGGCGGGAGGTCGAGATCCAAAAGGGGCAGCCAGGGAACCAGAAGGGATACTGGGAGACGAGACACACAGCTCGTAATCAGGGAACGGAGGAAATGCTGCTGGAACAACAAGGAACAGGAGGGGGAGAAACACAGAGACAGAGAGAGTGTGCATAGAGCTTGATAAGTTGGCTTACTGTACTGGAACAGGTCGCTACGTTCTGGCCCGGGACGCCGGTCTGCTTGCTGCAGCCGGAGTGGCGTGCGCAGGAGCGTGCTTGGAGGTGTGCGCCCGGGCCGTGACAAGAAGCATGATAAAACAAAATCATCATGGTTTTATCAACATGAACGAACGATGCTGGTGACCCCTTTTACATACAATATCTCAATTAGCCTTAAAATTCAAAGTATTGTCAATAATGGTCCCAGTATTTTTTTTAAATCGCATATACATACATATACACATATGCGGTCCTCTCCAAGGTTTCTCATAGTCATTCACATCGACGTCCCATTGGGGTTGTGAGTTTTTCCTTGCCCTTATGTGGGCTCTGTACTGTAGGGCTATATAAATAAACATTGATTGATTGATTGATTGATTGATTGATTGATTGATATATTCGACGGGCTGTCCTTTTATTTTAATAGAAAGATAAAAAAATCTAAACAAAAATACAGAGAAAAAAAATACGGGTTATAAATTGTGTAAGTGAAATAATTATTTGGCCCCCACAGCATACATGAAGCCCACTGATCAGCCCTGTCTGTTCAGCAAACAGCTGCAGTAGGCGATAAAGATATCAAATACAAATGCAAGATAACCGTCAACTGCCCCACTCTGGAGATGTTACCCATTTATAACAGCGGCTCTAATTGTTGTATGTTGCATAGTTTTTCAGGCCATTCACTTAAAAGGGAAATGCACAATTTTTGGAATTTTGCCTATCATCCACAATCATTATGAGAGACAAGAAGACAAAAGGTTTCGGTTTTTTTTGCATTCTAACATGTAAAAAACGGCTTGTTTGAGGTAGCTAGCAATGCAGCTAATAAGAGCAATCTGTTCTATCTCTAAATCACTTTAAAAATGTATTCAAAAACCGTCACCAATACTTAATTTACGTCCCACAACCTATATAATAACCAAGCTGTTGCGACATTGTTATTGTAAGAGCGAACACTGAGGAACTCTTTTTCTAGCGTAGTAACACATTGGCGTAGAAGCTAGCTACGGCAAGAGATAAGCTAGCTTCTACGTCAACATGAAAGTCGTTTGAGTTTGTAATGTACAACACAATGTGATAAGACAACAATCTGTACTGACTGAAAAACATGAACAATCATGTTACAGTATCTGTAAAGAAATAGCCCACATTTCATGGTTTGTTTGTACACAGCTAACGAGACAGTGTATGTTGTCTATCATGATACATGCATGACGTCCTGCGTGTATCGCAATCAATATAAAGTGTGACTCACTGGATGGTCCAGTTGGCCGGGGACATTTTTCTTCTGGTTTATTTGGGTTAGCATGCCATTTTTGTCAAAATAGCTTGTCTCCAAATTCCAAATTTGCAGCTTAAAGTGACTTTCACCTCACTCAACCGGCTTACATCTGCTCCAACGTTTCACCCTCTTTTTCGTGCTCGCTTTGAGAAGCAGTAGTTCATCCTCAGTATATTCAGCTTCAAAAGTAGAAGGTTGTGAATCCTCGTTTATCCAAAAATAGCCGTCTTTATTGACTGTTGCCAAGTCCGCCATGATTAGAACACACACAAGCATTTTGGGAACACAGATAGAAGTCAATCCAGGCATTGATTAAAATGACTAAAATACGGTAAATATTGTACATATTACATATTGTTATGAACGTGTCTGTTACTACATTATATATATACTTGCAGTGTGTATCCAAAACGTTGGAGGGTTTTGAAGTTGTTTTAGAGGGCTTTGAAGGCTACAACGATGACTCCCATTGGCCGCATCTTCCAAGCGTTTTTTATCATCTTTAAAATATTAATAAAAAAAGACGTGTGTTGTTGTCTCTCATAATAATTGTGAAGGATAGACACAATTCCCAAAAAAGTGCAGTTCCCCTTTAAAAGCATGATTGTATTCAATGCTGTACTTCTGAATTACATTATTATAAACAAACCCCGTTTCCATATGAGTTGGGAAATTGTGTTAGATGTAAATATAAACGGAATACAATGATTTGCAAATCCTTTTCAACCCATATTCAATTGAATGCACTACAAAGACAACATATTTGATGTTCAAACTCATAAACTTTATTTTTTTTTTGCAAATAATAATTAACTTAGAATTTCATGGCTGCAACACGTGCCAAAGTAGTTGGGAAAGGGCATGTTCACCACTGTGTTACATGGCCTTTCCTTTTAACAACACTCAGTAAACGTTTGGGAACTGAGGAGACACATTTTTGAAGCTTCTCAGGTGGAATTCTTTCCCATTCTTGCTTGATGTACAGCTTAAGTTGTTCAACAGTCCAGGGGTCTCCGTTGTGGTATTTTAGGCTTCATAATGCACCACACATTTTCAATGGGAGACAGGTCTGGACTACAGGCAGGCCAGTCTAGTACCCGCACTCTTTTACTATGAAGCCGCGTTGATGTAACACGTGGCTTGACATTGTCTTGCTGAAATAAGCAGGGGCGTCCATGGTAACGTTGCTTAGATGGCAACATCTGTTGCTCCAAAACATGTATGTACCTTTCAGCATTAATGGCGCCTTCACCGATGTGTAAGTTACCCATGTCTTGGGCACTAATACACCCCCATACCATTACAGATGCTGGCTTTTCAACTTTGCGCCTATAACAATCTGGATGGTTCTTTTCCTCTTTGGTCCGGAGGACACAACGTCCACAGTTTCCAAAAACAATTTGAAATGTGGACTCGTCAGACCACAGAACACTTTTCCACTTTGTATCAGTCCATCTTAGATTAGCTCAGGCCCAGCGAAGCCAGCGGTGTTTTTGGGTGTTGTTGATAATCAGTTTTCGCCTTTCATATGAGAGTTTTAACTTGCACTTACAGATGTAGCGACCAACTGTTGTTACTGACAGTGGGTTTCTGAAGTGCTGATAAAGCCCATGTGGTGATATCCTTTACACACTGATGTCGCTTGTTGATGCAGTAGAGCGTGAGGTATCGAAGGTCACGGGCTTAGCTGCTTACGTGCAGTGATTTCTCCAGATTCTCTGAACCCTTTGATGATATTACGGACCGTAGATGGTGAAATCCCTAAATTCCTTGCAATAGCTGGTTGAGAAAGGTTTTTCTTAAACTGTTCAACAATTTGCTCACGCATTTGTTGACAAAGTGGTGACCCTCGCCCCATCCTTGTTTGTGAATGACTGAGCATTTCATGGAATCTACTTTTATATCCAATCATGGCACCCACCTGTTCCTAATTTGCCTGTTCACCTGCGGGATGTTCCAAATAAGTGTTTGATGAGCATTCCTCAACTTTATCAGTATTTATTGCCACCTTTCCCAACTTCTTTGTCACGTGTTGCTGGCATCAAATTCTAAAGTTAATGACTACCCCTGTGGTAAATTTTAAATGTGCTCTATAAATAAAGTTGATTTGATTTGATTTGATTATTTGCAAAAAAAAAAAAACGTTTATCAGTTTGAACATCAAATATGTTGTCTTTGTAGCATATTCAACTGAATATGGGTTGAAAATTATTTGCAAATCATTGTATTCCGTTTATATTATATCTAACACAATTTCCCATCTCATATGGAAACGGGGTTTGTAATTAAACACACAGTGGCAGTGCACAGTATGACATTTTCTATTGCGTTTGTGCTATTGTTTGAATTTTTTATTCAATTATCCATGTATCAAATGTCAATTTATACTATATATAGTTAAAAAGATTTAGCCTGGCCGTGTTTCCTTTGTGGCATTGAACAGCATACAGGTCATAGGAAAATTGGTGGATAGTGTAAAATGATAATTAAAAAAAAAAAAAAGTCAAACACTTTAATATATTCCCAACAAATATCTCAATCGTGGAATTTCAAATTGCAAGTACTGCATTTTAAGTACAGTTGTACTTCAGTTTTGGTACGCCCGACTTTTTGTATGTATTTTGTTTGCTTAATGAAATGCTTGCTAAAATGTTGCCCTGGTTAAAGTATGCCACCCAGGTTATACATGCAAAAATTGCACGTAAAAACTAGACAAGTTTGTCCACGTATTATTTTATGGAATCGAGCGCCAAACAAATAATCTTACGGGTTAGTGACTTTTATTGAGTACGGCTGCGAAACAAGACACCATGGGGCCAAAGAAAGTAGTAACTGAAAAGCACTTTACAAAGAGGATGAGAAAACCTCTTGAATTCAAGAAAGAATTTGTATGAAGGTGGCCCTCGCCAACAAGAGCTTTCACTAAAGGTAAAAGGGATGTGAAATGTTCATTCATCCAATTATTGTTGTCATTTTTATACAGAATAGATGTATTTCGCATTGTTTTCTGCCACTTCTTTGCTACAAAATGTGTCAGTTTCAAAGTTGTGATAATTAGGGATAGAGGAAGTATCCGCGTCAGCGCTTGAAAAGTGAAGCGTGTCAGTGTCACAACCAGCGGGGTTGCCATGGTGAGCACAAATGTATAGTTGTTGATTGGCTGAGCTTGATGATCAGAAGCACCTTAGTATTTGCTCTCCGCCATGGAACAGAATCTGGCTGCAGCTGCTGATTCCAGACTTTACCTCTCTAATGAGTTAACGGTCGGGAGCTGCCACTCAGGAGAGGATGTGTGCGCTACGGTTAGTATCTCTGCACACACGCAGTGTGTATTTTTAGGAGTGGGGGTCTTCTGTTATGAGATGAAAGCACCAGGGGAGACTCAAGACATGACATTTACGTGCCATCATTAGCGCCGTAGAATTGCCGGGTGTCTCTAAATCTGTGTTTAATGTGCACATGATAAATAATAAACTAGCTCAGAAGCGAGATTGACATTTAATTGTATTTTTTAAATAACTCTATCCGCAGGCCTTAAACTCCACTGATTACCTGTAAATTAGATATGTACAGTAGCATGTTGTCATCAAGTGGTATAATAGTTCAATTTTGAATTAGTCATACCGAGCATAGCAAATGGAAATAAAGTAACAATTTAGTTACTTTAAACGCATATTTGTAAGTGAAGCAGTGAACACATTTTTCATTTCTTAGTACAATAAACCAAAAGCCCTTCTGTTGCCCCTGGTTACAACCTGACCTGCTGTTTCCATGGCAACAAAGGTAACCCCTCCTAAATCCAGGTAGTTATTTTTGGTTCAGTCTCTGGCCAGTACTGGGTCCAAAATTAGCTCAATTTCTTGTCTGAGTGAATAATTGTAGGTTAATATGGATCATTTTAATCAACATGTGTTGAACGTGCCCCAGATAAGTGCCAAGATATGCCAAACTATTATATGTACTATTTGGCAGCTTAGTCGTGCGGTACAGATTTAATGTACGTACAAACATGTGAATGTGGAATCCTGCTATTGTTATGATCAGAGTTAGGCGAATTACTTTAAAAAGCAAAAAATAAATTATAGCTGAACAAATATTTAAAAGTAATTGTTATCTGTCAGGGCAGCACGGTGGAAGAGGGGTTAGTGCATCTGCCTCACAATACAAAGGTCCTGAGTAGTCTTGGGTTCAATCCCGGGCTCGGGATCTTTCTGTGTGGAGTTTGCATGTTCTCCCCGTGACTGCGTGGGTTCCCTCCGGGGGATAAGTTGATTGGCAACACTAAATTGGCCCTAGTGTGTGGATGTGAGTGTGAATGTTGTCTGTCTATCTGTGTTGGCCCTGCGATGAGGTGTCGACTTGTCCAGGGTGTACCCCGCCTTCCGCCCGATTGTAGCTGAGATAGGCTCCAGCGCCCCCCGCAACCCCAAAAGGGAATAAGCGGTAGAAAATGGATGGATGGATGTTATCTGTCACCTATTGGGGATCACACTCCTCAGCCTCCCTGGTAAGGTCTACTCAAGTGTACTGGAGCGCAGGCTACGCCGGATAGTCGAACCTCGGATTCAGGAGGAGCAGTGTGGTTTTCGTCCTGGTTGTGGAACTGTGGACCAGCTCTATTTTCTCAATAGGATCCTCAAAGGAACATGCAAGTTTCCCCCACCAGTCTACATGTGATTTTTGTACTTGGAAAAGGCATTCAACCGTGTCCCTTGAGAAGTCCTGTGGGTATCTGACTGCCTGATTGTGGCGGTCTGTTCCCCGTATGATCAGTGTCAG
This sequence comes from Nerophis lumbriciformis, assembly GCF_033978685.3. NCBI lineage: Eukaryota > Metazoa > Chordata > Actinopteri > Syngnathiformes > Syngnathidae > Nerophis > Nerophis lumbriciformis. The sequence continues at coordinate 30,137,580 of NC_084557.2, read as the reverse complement.
AGCTTGGTCCGCATTGCCGGCAGTAAGTCGGACTCGTTTTCAGCGAGGGTTGGACTGCGCCTTGGCTGTCCTTTGTCACCGGTTCTGTTCATAACTTTTATGGACAGAATTTCTAGGCGTGGTCATGTTGTTGAGGGGATCCGGTTTGGTGGCTGTAGGATTCATACTTGCCAACCCTCCCGGATTTTCCGGGAGACTCCCTAAATTCAGCGCCTCTCCTGAAAAACTCCTGGGACAAATTTTCTCCCGAAAATCTCCCTAAATTCAGGCGGAGCTGGAGGCCACGCCCCCTCCAGCTCCATGCGGACCTGAGTCCGCTTTCCCACGATATAAACAGTGTGCCTGCCCAATCACATTATAACTGTAGAATGATCGAGTCCTTGGTTTCTTATGTGGGTTTATTGTTAGGCAGTTTCATTAACGTCCTCCCAGCGCGGCAACACACAACTACAGCAGTCATGTTTTCGTCTACCGTAAAGCAGTTCGTCTGCCGTAAACAGCAATGTTGTGACACTCTTAAACAGGACAATACTGCCATCTATAACATCAATAACATATACGGCTTTTAGAGAGTGCAGTGCACAACTGCGTACACAACAAGGAAACGAAGCAGAAGAACGAGGAAGATACAGCCATGGCGACGCCGACGACGAGTAAGATGAAGAAATACGCTTTGTTGCACCTTTCCTGCCTGAGTCCGGCGATTAGTTGCAAATCTTGCTTTATTGATTGCTTGCACACAGCCAATCCAACACAAAACAAACTAGTCCCCGCCCACACTCACGCTACCGCTCCCTCTCTTCTCTCGCCCACACACTCACTGACGTCACTCACCTCACATGCTCACCTATTAAAGGGCCACACACACACATACTCTACTCTCATAACAGCTTGTAAGTTCCAAGCCGCAGCTGCGATTGGACCTGGATAGCCTCCGGAAAGAAGCAGTGGACTACCAAGTGCTTGGCACTGAAGATCTTCCTCAAGAAGCAAAGATTGACCGGTTTTGGGCCATGCTAGGGAGAGATGTAAGATTCCAGACTCTAATGCATTTGATGAAAGCACTTTTGTGCGTGCCACACATCAATGCATCATCAGAGAAGGTGTTCAACATGGTTAGAAAAATAGTGACAGATAATAGAACAAGGATGGACAATTCAACCCTTAACTCAACAATGAGTAGATGAGTGTTATGTGTGTGTATATGTGTAAATAAATTAACACTGAAATATATATATATATATATATATATATATATATATATATATATATATATATATATGAAATACTTGACTTGGTGAATTCTAGCTGTAAATATACTCCTCCCCTCTTAACCACGCCCACCCCACCCCCCTCCCCCCACCTCCCGAAATCGGAGGTCTCAAGGTTGGCAAGTATGATTAGGTCTCTGCTTTTTGCAGATGATGTGGTCCTGCTGGCTTTATCTGACCAGGATCTTTAGCTCTCCCTGGATCGGTTTGCAGAGTTCCATCCCCGGGTTAAGGAGGAGATCTTGCCCCAAGTGGAGTAAGTTCAAGTACCTTGAGGTCTTGTTCACGAGTGAGGGAAGAGTGTATTGTGAGATCGACAGGCAGATCTGTGCGGCGTCCGCAGTGATGCGTGTATGGTTCCGTCGTGGTGAAAAAAAGAGCTTAGCCGGAAGGCAAAGCTCTGGATTTACCGGCCGATCTACGTTCCCGTTTTCACCTATGGTCATGACCTTTGGGATATGACTGAAAGGAAAAGATCACGGTTACAAGCGGCCAAAATGAGTTTCATCTGTCGGGTGGCAGGGCCCTTCCTTAGAGATAGGGTGAGAAGCTCTGTCATTCGAGAGGAGCTCAAAGTAAGAGAAGTGGTTCGGCATCTAGATAGGAAGGCCCCCGAGGAGGTGTTTAGGGCACATTTGACCGGTGGGAGGCCGCGGGGAAGACCCAGGACATGTTGGGGGAGACTATGTCTCCCTGCTGGCCTCCGAATGCATTGGGATCCCCTGGGAGGAGCTGGACGAAGTGGCTAAGGAGAGGGAAGTCTGGGCTTCTTTGCTTGGGCAAGCGGAAGAAGATGGATAAATGGCTGGATGAATTACTAACCGAAGTGCTCTTTAATAAATGTAATCAATTACTAGGAAAGATAACTAATGCATTACGCCAAATATCTGGCGTATGCACTCCAGAGATTTTTCATGAAAGCAGAGTGCAAGAGTGTGTTTTGGAAAGAGGGTTAACCAAAGGGCTGGGAGCCATCGTTGGGCTACAAGTGCCACCTAGAGTACCGCCAAAAAATGTATGTTGCTCAGCTGTGGTCTGCATTACGCAGTTGCAATACACTTTTCCACCACTTGTGGCAGTAGTGACAATTTTAAAAACACACAAAAGAAGTCTGGAACTGAAGTCATAGAGAAGTTTTGACTAAAATAGTGAAGCTGTATTTTCATTTGCACTTAAATTTTACTGGCAGTTTATTCAAGAAACATTCATTATTGTTATTTATTTTTAATGTAGTTATAATGTATGTATTTTAGCACTGTGTAATTGCATGTAAATTTATGTTGTCCCTTCTTTTGCAGTATATTTGATCAGTGTATATGTTTATAATCAGCCTGACCTAAGCCTTGGTAATTATCTTTGTGATTAACACATGCTTTCATATCATTTGACAATGTGTATCCTATCAAACTGTTAGTAGGTTAGATATAATTATTGGATGTGATTAAAATCCTGAGTAAGATTGCTAATTCATGGTTAATATTTGAGTGGGCCCTGGGCCCGTCTGTAGTGGGCAGTTAGGCCTCAGTTGTGATACATTCAATGCCCTGAGATTACAATTACCTGGATTAATATGAATAGTCAAAATAATTTAAGTGTGATTAAATAAGATCTGCTGCGATGAGGTGGCGACTTGTCCAGGGTGTACCCCGCTTTCCGCCTGATTGCAGCTGGGATAGGCTCCAGCACCCCCACCACCTTAAGAGGGACAAGCGGTAGAAAATGGATGGATGGATGGATAAATAAGATTGATTGATTGATTGAGACTTTTAGTAGTAGATTGCACAGTACAGTACATATTCCGTACAATTGACCACTAAATGGTAACACCCCAATATGTTTTTCAACTTGTTTATGTCGGGTTACACGTTAATGAATTCATGGTGCAAATATATACTATCAGCATAATACAGTCATCACACAAGTTAATCATCAGAGTATATACATTGAATTATTTACATTATTTACAAGCGATAGGAAATGGATGGATGGACAATCCGGGGGGTGGGATGCGGAGGGGGTTGGGGCGGGGGGGATAGGTTGGGTTGCCATCAGCATACTTCAGTCATCAACAATTATATTATCTGAGAAATGGACATTGTAACAGTGTAGGTCTCACTTTGTAGGATATGTACAGCGAGCGGTGAACATAGTGAGCTCAGGAAGCATAAGAACAAGTACAAACCCCGTTTCCATATGAGTTGGGAAATTGTGTTAAATGTAAATATAAACGGAATACAATGATTTGCAAATCCTTTTCAACCCATATTCAATTGAATGCACTACAAAGACAAGATATTTGATGTTCACACTCATAAACTTTATTATTTTTTTGCAAATAATAATTAACTTAGAATTTAAAGGCTGCAACACGTGCCAAAGTAGTTGGGAAAGGGCATGTTCACCACTGTGTTACATCACCTTTTCTTTTAACAACACTCAATAAACGATTGGGAACTGAGGAAACTAATTGTTGAAGCTTTGAAAGTGGAATTCTTTCCCATTCTTGTTTTATGTAGAGCTTCAGTCGTTCAACAGTCGTATTTTACGCTTCATAATGTGCCACACATTTTCGATGGGAGACAGGTCTGGACTGCAGGCGGTCCAGGAAAGTACCCACACTCTTTTTTTTTTATAATAAGCAGTGGCGTCCTTGAAAAAGACGGCGCTTAGTTGGCAGCATATGTTGTTCCAAAACCTGTATGTACCTTTCAGCATTAATGGTGCCTTCACAGATGTGTAAGTTACCCATGCCTTGGGCACTAATGCACCCCCATACCATCACAGATGCTTGCTTTTGAACTTTGCGTCGATAACAGTCTGGATGGTTCGCTTCCCGTTTGGTCTGGATGACACGATGTCGAATATTTCCAAAAACAATTTGAAATGTGGACTCGTCAGACCACAGAACACTTTTTCACTTTGCATGAGTCCATCTTAGATGATCTCGGGCCCAGAGAAGCCGGCGGCGTTTCTGGATGTTGTTGATAAATGGCTTTTGCTTTGCATAGTAGAGCTTTAACTTGCACTTACAGATGTAGCGACAAACTGTATTTAGTGACAGTGGTTTTCTGAAGTGTTCCTGAGCCCATGTGGTGATATCCTTTAGAGATTGATGTTGGTTTTTGATACAGTGCCGTCTGAGGGATCGAAGGTCACGGTCATTCAATGTTGGTTTCCGGCCATGCCGCTTACGTGGAGTGATTTCTCCAGATTCTCTGAACCTTTTGATGATATTATGGACCGTAGATGTTGAAATCCCTAAATTTCTTGCAATTGCACTTTGAGAAACGTTGTTCTTAAACTGTTTGACTATTTGCTCACGCAGTTGTGGACAAAGGGGTGTACCTCGCCCCATCCTTTCTTGTGAAAGACTGAGCATTTTTTGGGAAGCTGTTTTTATACCCAACTTTATCGGTATTTATTGCCACCTTTCCCAACTTCTTTGTCACGTGTTGCTGGCATCAAATTCTAAAGTTAATGATTATTTGCAAAATAATTTGTAGCATATTCAACTGAATATGGGTTGAAATTGATTTGCAAATCATTGTATTCCGTTTATATTTACATCTAACACAATTTCCCAACTCATATGGAAACGGGGTTTGTATATACATTTGATTATTTACGTTTGATTATTTACAATCCGGGGAGGTGGGATGTGGTGGGGGAGGGTGTTGGGCTAGGGTTGTAAGATCTGCTTCTTCCTTCTCCTTTTCGGACGTACTGTAATGAAACAACTGGAAATATGTGATGCATTATTTTATAATTGTATTTTAGGCATGTTCGAAATAACCTGAAACTGAAACTGATTGCTGGGACAATTACAGAGCAGTTCAAAATATTAGCCGAAAGCATTCCTCTGCCTGTGCATACCTGAAGTTTCAAAAGTCATCCTGTTTAAGGTTTTCTTTGGGTTATTATGCTGTGAGTTTTGTAGTTGTTTATGGCTTGTTGTTGGCTGCAGTAATTTAAATAATCAGGGACACCTGCAACTTTGTTCTTTAAGTCTTAATGATGAACAAGTTCCACAACTGCATGTTGCTTTCACTACTGAGCCAATACAATGCTCACTCATGATGAAAACAAAAGTGGCACTCTGTACAGCCCAAACATCTGCCGGCCAACAATTCCAATTTGTTTTTAGCATACCATTGTATTCCCTCATGGACACTAGTGTATGTCTACAAGTTTATTTGAATTTAAAGTAATTGTCCAAAATCTTTCCCAACATTTTAAGAATAATTATTTCACCTGTTTTATGTACTGCAAATTGGTATTACTGTCAAACAAAAAATGGCAATGGAAACAACCTGCAGTACTTGCTGGAGGTAACAACTTTTTCATCCATATGTAGTCTACAACTCTTTTCTTAGCCCAGTCGGTGAACATCTGGATCTGCAGTCTGTTTCGGTAAGGCACTTTAATCTAGTTGGCATTCTAGTTTTATATTAATTTTTTTTTCTCTGTCCACACCTGGGGCTGTGCCGTTAATCCAACAACACAGATGCTTCCCTTATTATTGCCAGATTTGATGGTTTTGCTGTCCAGATTTAGTAGTCATCAGCTGGCGTACAGACAAACCTCTGTTATTTACAAACCTTTTGTCCCTGCAAGTCAAATCACCTTCATAATTTGTTGTAGTATTTATATTCACTTCAAACTTAATTGTTTTTTGTTCCATAGTTCATAGAAGAGCTGGCTTGGCTTTGCGCTTTATATTGAAACAAAAAAAAAGTGTTATGCTTAAGCCTAGTTTTGCTGGACCATGTGTTGTAAACAATATTTATTTATATTTATTTATCATGAGTAATTTTTATAATTTTTCCGTATTCTGAATGCTTAGAACTTTTATCAATCCTTAATATAAAAAAACAAAAAAACATTAGAAATACAATTGACTCTCATTTCCTGTTAGCAAAAATTGCACTTGAATAAACATGACAATCACAAATAATACAATATATCCTGTCTCTCAGATACAAAAAACATACACAACTTAAATACTAAGTAAAATGGCTTATCGAGTCTCCATTAAAAAAATTGAGCATCAACAAATATTGAATATTCAGGCACAGAGGTGTATTGTTGTACAATGCTTAACAATTACTACTGCCAAGCCAATTAGGAACTTTGTAAACTAAAAGTTTAGAGTAAACACTACACAACTTATAAGGGGACTGCACTTGTTTTGGAAGTTTGCCTATCGTTCGCAACAGTGACGTGCGGCGAACTATACACCAGGTGAGGCAAAGATACTTTAGGAGTTTTTTTTCTTCTTTTTTTTACTTAAATTCATATGTGCAGCTCTAATCATTAGGTTGCACATTAGAATAACAAGAAAAAGAAGGGATTTATTTGCTTTCATAAAAGCATTATCATAATGATATTATGATATGATAAATGGGTCCAAAAAGTATTTGATAAAGTTATTAAATACTTGTTGGTCCCATTTGGTTTTAACAAAATAAATCAAGTATTGTGAGTGTATCTTACCTTTCTGTACTTGTATCTGAAGCAGCAATAGCTATCCTCCATGAAAACCTACTTTCACATTCATTTTGTCTTGAAGTCCAGTTTAGAGAAGTATTTCATTTTGGATACAGTATATAATCCTCCATATTGGCAGACACATTAATTTGATTTAATGTTATTGCAAGCAATTAAACAATATTTTTGCATCTGACAAAACACACCCACAAACACTGGTTTACTCTAATAAAAATGCTATGTTTGTTATAAATACAGTTTTGAAAAAAAGGGAAAAAAAGGCTGGCTTCCGCTGGAGAGACATGTGTCTGCTCGCACTTCTCCCAGTGTGGCGAGTCAGGGTACTGCTAGCTTGTTGTCACTTATTCTGCAGCCAAGTAGTCGCAAGAATGATCCCTGGGATCACTAGCGCCCTCTACCACCATGAGGCGGGAGAACTGCGTGCCTCACACAGTGCGTCTTCGCAGCCGTTTTATGATTGCTCAGCACAATAAATACGTTACACACATACAGCTGTTGACAAAATACACTGTACATTATATACCTCAGTTAACTAAACTATTGAAATCCATAATATAATTCATATAGCAATACGGTCTCAATGTACAGCAGGCCAGCAGTTAGCCGAGTCATTGCGCAATCCATGGTGAGGCTCAACTGGCTGCTGACTCACCGCAAGTCTCTTCTCAGTATTTGAACGGCAAATGTGAAAATTCAGCCATTTTGAATAAAAAAAATCTAAAACTGGTGAAGTTAAATGGAAAATAACTTTATAGCATAATCACTGGATACATATAACAATTTAATTTTTTTTTTTCTTTTTACTTTTTTTTTCTTTTCATGATGGCACGTGAGGCACTGCCTCACCTGCCTCCCCTGACTGCACGTCACTGGTTCACAATCATTATGAGAGACAAGAAGAACCATCAACAATACTTCCTTTAGGTTCCTTAACCTGTATAATAACCAAGCTGTAGCGACTTTGTTATTGTAAGAACGTACACAGAGTAACTATTTTTCTAGCGTAGTAACACATCGCCTTGCTACGGTATTAGCCGTAAAAGCTAACTACGGCAAGAGATAAGATAGCTTCTACATCAGCACAAAACATGTTTGAGTTTGTAATGCACAACACTGTGACAGGAGAACAATCTGTTCTGACCGAAAAACATGAACAATCATATTACAGCATCTGTAAAGTATTAGTCCACATTTCACGTTTTGTTTGTACACAGCTGAGATAGCCAAAGAGCTTATGCAGTGTAATTATACTAACACGCATGGCGTGCCGTGTGGATCATGATAGATATTAAAGTGACTCACTCCATGGACAGTTGTTTGCCTGGTCCAGCTGGCCAGGGAACGTTTCCTGTTGATTTTGGGTGAAGCAATCCATTTATGTCGAAATAGCGTGTCTCCAAGTTCCACATTCATAGCGTCGTCGCTTTCACCTCACTCTCCCAGCTTCCGTTTGCTCAAACGTGTCACCCTCTTCTTTGCGTAGGCTTCTAAAAGCAGTAGTTCATCCATCCATCCATTTTCTACCGCTTGTCCCTTTCGGGGTCGCGGAGGGTGCTGGATACATGCTTATAGTAATAGATATTAGAACATAAGAGTATTATGTTTGTGTCCAATTACTGTGAGTGTGTTTATCCTAAACATTCCTGCCACTTCATTTTACACAGTATGGCATTTTCAAATCTTTTTGGAAATATACCACAATAATATTGTACTGTGGTCTTAATACTGTGACAATACTGTACAATAGTTCTTTTTTTGCATAAATTAATCTTGTCAGCGTGGTGTACATAAGCAAGGTTTTGACATACACAGTGGTCATTATGTTAGTTTAGGCTCTCATTAACCACCAATAGAAATAGGATAATCAATTAAGGCCTTCTGGAGGAAAGTTCTGTGGTCAGATGAAACAAAAATTGAGCTGTTTGGCCACAATACCTAGCAATATGTTTGGAGAAGAAAAGGTGAGGCCTTTAATCCTAGGAACACCTCCCTACCGTCACGCATGGTGGTGCTAGTATTATGCTCCGGGCTCTGGTTTTTTAACTTTTACTTTCTAAGAAGCTTCGTCCTCTGTAGTAGACTTTTTTTTTTCCAAATCAGTTTGGAAAATGTTGTTACTCAGAAAAGTTAAACTTTTTTCATGTAAATACCTCACAAATTGATGTTTGGCCTTGCTGGCTTCAAATATCTTTACCGCTTGATGGTTTATCAATTAGCTTCTCATATTACTCGTATTCCCCGGGGTGTGCAGTGTCCACACTCCCACCAGATGCTTTCCCTCCGTGCTGTCCTGCGCTGCGCAGAGGAATTTAGGAGATGTAATTTATTTTGGGACGGTTCAAAGCAGAAGCGCTTGAAAAAACTAAACTCATCAAGTTTTCGTTTCAACCCGCCACACGTCACGGCAATAATGTGAGGATGTTTAGGTCATGTCTAATTTTGAGTTTGTTGGCGTTTCCCGAGTTTGATGATTTTGTTCCTTTCTAGGGTTCTTTTTTTTTGTTACTTTTCTTTTTGTGTGTGTGTGTGTTCACCTGCAGCAACTTCACTCCTGCAGCTCCGCACCTGTTTGACATTAAAGAAGAACTGCACTTTTTTTGGAATGTTGCCTTTTGTTCACATTAATTATGAAAGACATGACGGATGGATTTTATTTTTTTTGTGCATTCTAACTCGTCAATAAATGTAAATAAAATTGGAGGTCCTCTATTCCGTTCATAAAACCCAATAAAAAACAAAAACATTAAAAAAACGTCACCAACATTCAATTTACATTTTGTGACTTGAATATTAACCGATTATTGGTGATATTGTTATTAAAAGCGCTAATGCAGACAAACTACTTATAGCGGTGCCGTAATCACGACTTTGTGTGCCAATGTTGACATCAACTGAGGAGCTGCGTCCTCGTTTCCTTGCTTGTCAAAGTTTATTCTAGATCATAAATCATGCCTCTCACCTGGATAGTAGAAGGATGAGGGCGTATTCCGACAAGTCTGACGGCCAATTTAGACACGGAAATGACAAGAAGACACGCAAAGGCGCTCGGCTCCGCCCCCCTATTCTTTGCGAGGATTATGAGTCATTCTTCATGTAAATATGAATATATGCACATTCTATCAGTCTTCATGCTAATGACAGCAGACATTGCACAGTAAGTGATGTTGTATTATGTTTGTTGGCTCTCATGAAGTCTGCAGTGAGTAATAATCAGTGAAGTTGGTAGAAAAAAAAGCAAACGTCGTGATGCGTTTTTGAAACTAATGCGCCAGGTATGCTTAAAATGATCAAAATACGTAAATAATAAATGTTATTATAAATGTGCCCATTACTAAATTACATTTATACCGTATTTTTTGGAGTATAAGTCGCACCTGCCGAAAATGCATAATAAAAAAGGAAAAAAACATATATAAGTCGTACTGGAGCCCGGCCAAACTATTAAAAAAACTGCGACTTATAGTCCGAAAAATACGGTACTTACATCATGTATATAAAGCCTTAATGGAGGTGTTTGGGAGTTTTTTTTAAGAGCGTTATAGGCAGATTAGAACTACTCCCGTAGGCTCCAATGTAACAGTGCAGACAGCCCAGTTTTCATCAATTACCGTATTTTCCGCACTATTAGCCGCACCTAAAAACCACAAATTTACTCAAAAGCTGACAGTGCGGCTTATAACCCGGTGCGCTTTATATATGGATTAATATTAAGATTCATTTTCATAAAGTTTAGGTCTCGCAACTACGGTAAACAGCCGCCATCTTTTTTCCCCATAGAAGAGGAAGCGCTTCTTCTTCTACGGCAAGCAACCGCCAAGGTAAGCACCCGCCCCCATAGAAGAGGAAGCGCTTCTTCTTCTACTGTAAGCAACCACCCGCCCCCGTAGAAGAAGAAGCGCGCGGATATTACGTTTCATTTCATTTGTGTGTTTACATCTGTAAAGACCACAAAATGGCTCCTATTAAGAGACACGCGTACAACGCAGAATTCAAACTCAAGGCGACGAGACGGAGCCGGCCATTTTGGATGCCGTATTCGCCCATCTTGTTAATTCAGACACTGAAGAAAAATTCGAGGGATTTATGAATGAAGAATAACTTCAGAAAGTGAGCGTTATGTTTATTTTGTGTGTTGTGACATTAACGTTCGAGCAACATTAAGTTGGGAGTGAACAGAGTTGTTAGAACGCTGGTTTTTAATATATTATTAAAGTTTGACTGACCTATCTGACTGTTTTTTTGACATTCCCTTTAGCGCAGTTAGATGTGGCTTATAACACGGGGCGGCTTATAGGTGGACAAAGTTTTGAAATATGCCGTTCATTGAAGGCGCGGCTTATAACCCAGGGCGGCTTATGGTGCGGAAAATACGGTAATATATTCTGTAGACATACCCTCATCCGCTCTCTTTTCCTGAAAGCTGATCTGTCCAGTCCAGTTGGAAATGCATCTGCTTTGAGTGTCGCAGGATATCCACACATTCTTGCCATCTCTGTCGTAGCATAGCTTTCGTCGGTAAAGTGTGCGGAACAAACGTCCAATTTCTTGCCACTTTCGCATCTTTGGGCCACTGGTGCAACTTGAATCCGTCCCTGTTCGTGTTGTTACACGCTCCGACAACACACCGACGAGGCATGATGTCTACAAGGTACGGAAAACAGTCGAAAAATCGGAAAATAACAGAGCTGATTTGACTCGGTGTTTGTAATGTGTTTGAGAAAATGGCAAATTGCTTCCCGATGTGACGTCACAACGTGACGTCATCGCTCCGAGAGCGAATAATAGAAAGGCGTTTAGTTCGCCAAAATTCACCCATTTAGAGTTCGAAAATCGGTTAAAAAAATATATGGTCTTTTTTCTGCAACATCAAGGTATATATTGACGCTTACATAGGTCTGGTGATAATGTTCCCCTTTAACTACTATCGCTGTCACACGACCCGAGCATCACAGTATCTACCATATCATTACATCCCTAGAACTTGTATATATCCTGGCTGTTTTTCAATTGGGAGTCTGCATCTTTTGAAGAACCCAGCCTAGGTAGCCCGACGGAGGACGACCTTCAGATGATCAGCGTCGTAAACTGAGACGGTCAGCCCTTCGGGACACTGGTGCTTACTTACCCTTATGTCACCTATCACCTACTGACGTGGCCCGTAAAAAGTGGAAAGATTATTTCACCAATACAGCACTGATGTCACAGAATGTCAATAATGGTCAGAATTTTTCTTAAGTAATTTGTTTACCTTATTCTTGAAAAAGCAGCAAAGCGTTCCAACCCCGACTGAGAGCGGACAGCGTGAAGTAATTCTAGATGTTATAGTGAGGTTTCGATCAGTGATTTATGATGCTGATCCCAAAAATTGATCATACATGAGTGAGATTGATCGATACCAATCACATGTTTTAACTACCGTATTTTTTGGATTATAAGTCGCAGTTTTTTTCACAGTTTGGCCGGGGGTGCGACATATACTCCGGAGCGGCTTATGTGTGAAATTATTAACACATTACCGTAAAATATCAAATAATATTATTTATCTCATTCGCGTAAGAGATGTAGCAAATGTCAGCAATCATCACACACACGTCAACCAATAAGAATTCGGCGGGGGCGGGTCATGGCAGAAGTGCATTGTGGGTCATGGCAGAAGTGCATTGTGGGTCATGGGATGCTACATGCTACCATGTCCGTAGCTATTAAAATGGCTCATTTCAACATTGGCGGTAACTTAAAAAAACTGAGAAGGGCTGAACAAAAATGGCACCGAAAAGGAAATCATATACTGCAGATTACAAACTGGACGTAGTGAAATATGCAGCAGAAAGAAAGGAAGCGGCGCATACCAGGAGCGACAACGAGGTAGAAGATTTCATGGGATTTAGCGATTAGGAGTGACAGATTGTTTGGTAAACGTATAGCATGTTCTATATGTTATAGTTATTTGAATGACTCTTACCATAATATGTTACGTTAACATACCAGGCACGTTCTCAGTTGGTTATTTATGCGTCATATAAAGTACACTTATTCAGCCTGTTGTTCACTATTCTTTATTTATTTTAAATTGCCTTTCAAATGTCTATTCTTGGTGTTGGATTTTATCAAATGAATTTACCCCCAAAAATGTGACTTATACTCCAGTGCGACATATATATGTTTTTTTCCTTCTTTATTATGCATTTTCGGCCGGTGCGACTTATACTCCGGCCTTACTCGCTTTTTTTTTTACATAAAACAAAGTCAAAAACAAAGTCAATTGGTAATTAAATAGATAGAGGGATGGATATACAGTATATAGTAGATCTTGCTCAATCTGCACACTAATAATTACAAACCCCGTTTCCATATGATTTGAGAAATTGTGTTAGATGTAAATATAAACGGAATACAATGATTTGCAAATCCTTTTAAACCCATATTCAGTTGAATGCACTACAAAGACAAGATATTTGATGTTCAAACTCATAATTTTTTTTTTTTTTTTTTTGCAAATAATAATTAACTTAGAATTTCATGGCTGCAACACGTGCCAAAGTAGTTGGGAAAGGGCATGTTCACCACTGTGTTACATGGCCTTTCCTTTTAACAACACTCAGTAAACGTTTGGGAACTGAGGAGACACATTTTTTAAGCTTCTCAGGTGGAATTATTTCCCATTCTTGCTTGATGTACAGCTTAAGTTGTTCAACAGTCCGGGGGTCTCCGTTGTGGTATTTTAGGCTTCATAATGCGCAACACATTATCAATGGGGGACAGGTCTGGACTACAGGCAGGCCAGTCTAGTACCCGCACTCTTTTACTATGAAGCCACGTTGATGTAACACGTGGCTTGGCATTGTCTTGCTGAAATAAGCAGGGGCGTCCATGGTAACGTTGCTTGGATGGCAACATATGATGCTCCAAAACATGTATGTACCTTTCAGCATTAATAGCGCCTTCACAGATGTGTAAGTTACCCATGTCTTTTCCTCTTTGGTCCGGAGGACACAACGTCCACAGTTTCCAAAAACAATTTGAAATGTGGACTCGTCAGACCACAGAACACTTTTCCACTTTGTATCAGTCCATCTTAGATGAGCTCAGTCCCAGCGAAGCCGACAGCGTTTCTGGGTGTTGTTGATAAAAGGTTTTCGCCTTGCATAGGAGAGTTTTAACTTGCACTTACAGATGTAGCGACCAACTGTAGTTACTGACAGTGGGTTTCTGAAGTGTTCCTGAGCCCATGTGGTGATATCCTTTACACACTGATGTCGCTTGTTGATGCAGTACAGCCTGAGGGATCAAAGGTCACGGGCTTAGCTGCTTACGTGCAGTGATTTCTCCAGATTCTCTGAACCCTTTGATGATATTACGGACCGTAGATGGTGAAATCCCTAAATTCCTTGCAATAGCTGGTTGAGAAAGGTTTTTCTTAAACTGTTCAACAATTTGCTCAGGCATTTGTTGACAAAGTGGTGACCCTCGCCCCATCCTTGTTTGTGAATGACTGAGCATTCCATGGAATCTACTTTTATACCCAATCATGGCACCCACCTGTTCCCAATGTGCCTGTTCACCTGTGGGATGTTCCAAATAAGTGTTTGATGAGCATTCCTCAACTTTATCAGTATTTATTGCCACCTTTCCCAACTTCTTTGTCACGTGTTGCTGGCATCAAATTCTAAAGTTAATGATTATTTGCACAAAAAAAAATTGTTTATCAATTTGAACATCAAATATGTTGTCTTTGTAGCATATTCAACTGAATATGGGTTGAAAAGGATTTGCAAATCATTGTATTCCGTTTATATTTACATCTAACACAATTACCCAACCCGTATGGAAACAGGGTTTGTAGTTACAACGCCTACAAACACTTATTCCTAGTGCATCATCCGTGTCTATACTAAAGTCATGTTGCAGCCGGGGGCATCCCACTGAGCCTCATTCCTGGACCTGCTTTGTGCAATCCTAAGAGAGACAGAGAGGAAATCAATCACAATACCAGCAGTAATTAAAGAAAGTGTTTATTGACTTAGACAAGTAAAGCACACACACACATGCACACACACCACCTGTATGTGCATGCATGCTTTAAATATCCATTTCCTGCTGTTAATTGGTTGAGGATTCATTTCTCAGAGTCCCATAAGGTGCTCAGATGTCAGCACTTTACTGTCTTTTATCAAAGATAAATTGACTGTGGCGAGGAGCTTGTCGGAAGGATGTTTTGTCTTCAAATGCAGCCTTTCGGAGTTCAATCGTCATTGGTAGCATACCTTTGGTAGGGCTCCTTTTGTTCAACACAAGTATCTCTGAATGCTGTTCAAATGCTGTTGTGTGTGTGCTTAGGATAAACTATTGACATATTTAAGGTGCGAGAATCTAAAAACATAATTATCAGTGTTGTTGTGAGGATCCGTGGCATGGATCATAGTTTGTTTGCGTTTGTGATTCACTTGTGTTTTCAGCACCCTTGAGTTTGTGTGTTTCAGTTGCCATGACGGCAGATTTTCACCTGCCCCTGATTAGTGTTTGGGACGCTCACCTGTTCCCGGGCACTAATCAGAGAGCTATTTAATTTATCTTCTGGCCTCACTCGGCCTTATGGTTTTGTTTGCTCCCATGCAATAAAGTTACATTCTCAATCACGCTCCTAGTCCGTGTTTTGACTAGCATCCTTTTGGCCAACAATTTTTGTTTTCCGTGCCGTGGGCATCGCGCAGCATATTTTTGTCTGCACTTAAGAATAAAGCATTCTTCCTACCTGTAAGCTGCTTCCTGACGTTCCTCTGCATCTTGGAAAGACAACCTCTGGGATCACGAAGGTACCGTAACAGTTGTGTCCCAATCTGAGACTAAAAAAAGGGTCCTGCACTTATCCTGTGCCAAGCTTTAAACTGTTTTTCTTATGGGTACTTAGTCTTATTTGCCTTCATTTTGCCGCTACGCATAAAAAAATAAGTTGAAAAATAAAGTTATACAGTTCTAAATTAGGGTAAAATATGCTTTTAAAGTCGCATTAAAATATATTAGGATGTGTACGATACAGGGAGGATGAGAATCAGCACCTCCAAGTCCGAGTCCATGGTTCTTGCCCGGAAATGGGTGGAGTGCCATCTCCGGGTTGGGGAGGAGATCTTGCCCCAAGTGGAGGAGTTCAAGTACCTCGGAGTCTTGTTCACGAGTGAGGGAAGAGTGGATCGTGAGATAGACAGGCGGATCGGTGCGGCGTCTTCAGTAATGCGGACGCTGTATCGATCCGTTGTGGTGAAGAAGGAGCTGAGCCGGAAGGCAAAGCTCTCAATTTACCGGTCGATCTACGTTTCCATCCTCACCTATGGTCATGAGCTTTGGGTTATGACCGAAAGGACAAGATCACGGGTACAAGCGGCCGAAATGAGTTTCCTCCGCCGGGTGGCGGGGCTCTCCCTTAGAGATAGGGTCAGAAGCTCTGTCATCCGGGGGGAGCTCAAAGTAAAGCCGCTGCTCCTCCACATCGAGAGGAGCCAGATGAGGTGGTTCGGGCATCTGGTCAGGATGCCACCCGAACGCCTCCCTAGGGAGGTGTTTAGGGCACGTCCGACCGGTAGGAGGCCGCGGGGAAGACCCAGGACACGTTGGGAAGACTATGTCTCCCGGCTGGCCTGGGAACGCCTCGGGGTCCCCCAGGAAGAGCGGGACGAAGTGGCTGGGGAGAGGGAAGTCTGGGCTTCCCTGCTTAGGCTGCTGCCCCCGCGAGCCGACCTCGGATAAGCGGAAGAAGATGGATGGATGGATGGACGATACAGGTTCTGGTCGATCTCAGCCCCAGCCTTTGACACTGTTGTTCATCAAATCCTTGTAGACTGGCTGAGGGACTGGGTGGGCTTTTCAGGGACAGCCCTCCAGGGGTTTAAATCATATTTGGTAGATATCTGTAGAGCTTTCCCTGTGGCTGTTGGCCCTCATAAGTCAGAGTCTGTCCCCTTCAGTTTTGGGGGCTGATACATGCTTCCACTCAGGGATGTCATTAGGAATTGTGAAGGTACCTCCTACCTATTTAGTGTTTAACCCTGATAGGACACATGAAATGAATACGCTAAATCAGAGGTGTCAAAGTCGTTTTGACTGAGGGCCACTTCGCAGTTATGTTTGGTCTCAGAGGGCCGCGTCGAACAGTGAATACTATTATTACACAATTGTTTAATGCATTTTATTAGTAGATTTTTTTTAAACTAAAATGTAAATAAAATATGGTAAGTTGCAATAATTTCACCTCAAAATGTTGTGTATATTACTGTAAATGGAATAACGGTACTGCTGTTTTTATGGTTTGAAAAAAAGGTAGCTCAGTTGCCAGAATTTTACTGTAAAATTTACATTTGTTTTTTTACTGTAAATAAAAATAATGTAATTTTACAGTAAAATGTTGGCACCTGAGCTGCCAGTTTGTTGTTTTTGTTTGTCAAATCAACAACTGTGTTTTTTCATTTTGAGAAAAATGCTGTAAAACCACGGTAAATTTCTCAATCTTCCCTTGAAATCCATTGCTACTTTTACATTGTACAATATGATGGATAACCTGCTGTGAAATCATTATTATTAGTATTTATTTATATTTAAAAAATGGTTTGAATTAGGCCTGCAAGTAACGATTAATTTGATAATCGATTAATCTGTCGATTATTACTTTAATTAATCGAGTAATAATCGAATAAAAGAGACGAACTACATTTTTATCCTTTCCAGTATTTTATTGAAAAAAACCCAGTACTGGCGCCATGTTCTTTCAACTTGCCAAATAAAACAAGGAAAATGTAACAAAAATGCAAATTTTTGACACCCCTGCTATAGATAATAAAAAATTAAATCTGATGAATCTATTGATAAAAAGCAGAGCCTGGCGACACATGCACGTTTATCATAACTCTCTCGCTCTCTGTCTCTGTCTCTGCCCCTCCCTCACTAATGCTGCTGCACGCACAATTTGTTTAGTTTTTAACCTTCTTAACCCTGAACGTACATTGTTAATACACGCAACCATAACTCAAAATGCCGGACATTTGAGGCATTTAAGAAACTCCGCCCTGACAGCGCCGCAAAAGAGGACATGTCCGGTGAAAAGAGGACGCATGGTCTGTCTATCCTAGCCCGTTAGCTGCTAGCATGCTAGCAAAAGAGGACATGTCCGGTGAAACGCGATCGGTTTCACAACGTGCAGTACGCTACTTAATATGTCCGTGTGATAATATATTTTTGCATAATTAAACAATATTTAAGTTAGCATAATTTGCGATTACATGGAGTATATATATTTTTTTCTTTCAAAATAGAAAGAAAGAATACATCTAAAAGAAAAGTTACAGTACTTTATTGATACATATTATTTCCAGGCTTTCGAGGGCCAAATAAAATGAAGTGGCTGAGTTAGACACCTGTGCACTAAATGGTTGTCTGACTGAATTTAAAGACTGGATGGCTATTGTTAACTGTTGCCACTGACACTTCAAAAGTACCCAGCTGCGTAGGGTCCCTTGATACATATGTTCGCCCCGGTCTGAGAAATCTCAGCGTCACATTAACCAAATCTATGCTTTTTGATGAGCACATCAATAGTAAAACCATCTCCTGCTTTTTCCACTTCAGAAGCATTTCTAAAATCGGATCAATAGTATCTTATCCTGAACTAGAAATGATCATTCATGCTCTTGTTTCCTCACGTCTTGACTATTGTAAATCACTCTTCACTTGTCTCAACAAAATGTCTATAGATTGCTACTAGGCTCTTGACGGGATGTCATAAATTCAGTCAAATGACTCCCGTTTTAGCATCCTTGCACTGGTTATCTGTTAATTTCAGATTACAATACAACATGTTTTCTATTACTTACAGGGTACTCAATAGCCAAGCCCCTGCTTACTCATTCTGCTGACCGCCTTCTGCTTGTTGAACTTCGTACAAAATTAAAAGAATAAAGAGCCTTTGAGTCTGTTGCTCCTAAATGGTGGGACATACTCCTTTTATGAGTTGAAAGCTGCCCCTTCCTGTTGACATCTTTAAAAGGCAGTTAAAAACATATTTGTTGAAGTGTGCAATCCAGTAATATTCCATTTATATTTTGTATTACTATATACAATATTTTAATTATAGTTTAGCTATTTTATTTGCAATATAAACCACAGTCAGGCATAAGAGAGACTTCATCATATCTCACAATAACAAGACCTCAGTTCATCCATCCATCCATCCATTTTCTACCGCTTATTCCCTTTGGGGTGGCGGGGGGCGCTGGAGCCTATCTCAGCTACAATCGGGCGGAAGACGGGGTACACCCTGGACAAGTCGCCACCTCATCGCAGGACTTCAGTTCAGTGAGTATTAAAGTAAAACCTGTTTTATTTTATGTACACGTACACACATACACACCTATATGTGTATATATAAATGTATATATAAATATATATATACATATATATATATATACTGTATATATATATATGCATATATATGTAAATATGTACAGTCGCGATCAAAAGTTTACATAAACTTGTAAAAAACATAATGTCATGGCTGTCTTGAGTTTCCAATACTTTCTACATCTCTTATTTTTGTGTGATAGAGTGATTGGAGCAGATTATTGTTGGTCACAAAAAAACATTCATGAAGTTTGGTTCTTTTATGAATTTATTATGGGTGTACTGAAAATGTACCAAATCTACTGGGTCAAAAGTATACATACAGCAATGTTAATATTTGGTTACACATCCTCGAGTATGTGTTTCGCTTTAAGATCGTATTTATGTTCGCCGATAATAAAAACGTTTGTCGCTGCAATACCATCAAGTTACCTTAATTTTGTCATGTCTGTGTAATCATGTTTTGTTTTAAGTCATGTTTTGTTTAGTTTCTGGCTTTTCACTCCCTTGTCTTGTTTGCATGATTACCCATTAGTTTCACCTGTTCCACGTTTGGACTCATTGTGCACTCTTGTTTGTCACCATAGCAACCATTAGTTTTCACCTGTCACGTCACGCACCTGTTTCACGTTTTGAGTCACGCACCTGTTTTCGTTAATCATGTCTGTGTTATTTAAGCTTTTCATTTTCTGTTGTTCGTCCTGACGACATCCCCGCATTTATGCCTCCTGTCACACTCTTTCCACCTCTGTGCACTTCATGTCCATGCCAAGTAAGTTTGTTTATTATTGCCACAGTAAGTGTTTTTTTTTGTTGTTCATAGTTTTTTGCCCCCGTGCAAGTCTTTTGTTTTCGTTAGTCAAGTTTGTACCTCCGCCCCTGTGCGCGCTTTTCGTTTATTCCTTTTTTGATAGTTTAAATAAATCATGTACCCACCTTCAAGTCATATCCAGTCCAATTCACTTGCACCTCGGGAGAACAAACCAAACCATAGTCCAAGTCTTGACAGATGTCGTCAGCAAAGAAGTTCTCCCGCAAGATTGGACGAAGGAACGTGGGAGGTCCTGCGCGCCACGGAAGCTGAGACGCTCCGCTATTCCCCCACGGAGCACAAGGATCTCATGTGGGGTCCGACCAACAAACTGGTGCCGATCAGCTCCGTTTGGCCCGGGGACGTTGGCGCGTCATCCCAGCCACGGAAGCGCCGCCAAAGGCGAGGGACGCCAGGAAGGACTTCCGCGAGCCAGCGGGACACGCCGCTCCCACAAGCCCCGCCCCCTCCGGGCGGAAGCAAGCAACAGTCTGCCCGGCTTCCCCAGGATGACATCACAGCCCAGGATTTTTTTTTCAACTCTTTTTCTTTTGAACACCCGCCTCCAACAAAAGACTCTAATGGCATGACTTTGATAAATCATTATCAAAACATCCATCCATCCATCCATTTTCTACCGCTTATTCCCTTTTGGGGTCGCGGGGGGCGCTGGAGCCTATTTCAGCTACAAACATGTTTTTAGAAATCAGGTCTAATCAGTCCAAGCCACGTCCCAAATTGCATGCCCCGCCCCCCAAGACTCATGCCCCGCCCCCCAAGACTCAAGTCTCGCCCCCGTCATAATTTTTTTCTTTTTTTCCGCCCACACAACCCCAGGTGGGGGATAAAAAAACAAAACATTGTGGACAACTTAAAGGGGAAATTTCAGCCCCCCTCCAGACCTCCCTCCGCCCACCCATAGAGAGAGTTCCAGACCGCAGGGAGCGCGTCTGGTATCCGCCCCTTGAGGGGGGGGCTGGGGTCGGGAGCTGTGTTGGTGGGGTGGCTCGGCATCACCATGCCAAGCCACAGCCTCCAGCACGGCCGCCACCACCAGTCTTCCGACCTGTCAAGCCACAGCCTCCAGCACGACCTCCCTCACCAGTCTTCCGACCTGCCAAGCCGCAACCCCCAGCTAGGCCACCTCCACCTGCTCCACGGCTAGCACCACGGCTAGCTGCTCCAAGGCTAGCACCTGTCGCTGCTCCAAGGCTAGCACCACGGCTAGCTGCTCCAAGGCTAGCTCCACGGCTAGCACCTGTAGCTGCTCCAAGGCTAGCACCACGGCTAGCTGCTCCAAGGCTAGCACCACGGCTAGCTGCTCCAAGGCTAGCACCACGGCTAGCTGCTCCAAGGCTAGCACCTGTCGCTGCTCCAAGGCTAGCACCACGGCTAGCACCTTTCGCCGCTCCAAGGCTAGCACCTGTCGCCGCTCCAAGGCTAGCACCTGTCGCCGCTCCAAGGCTAGCACCAGCTCCACCACGCCAAGTTCCACGGCAGACTCCAGTACCCGCACCACGCCTAGCCGCATCATGCCATTCTCCGGTACCAGCTCCACGCCGCCAAGCCAAGACCAAGCACTGCCAGTCCAAGACCAAGACCCTCCACGCCAAGTCCAAGACCAAGACCCTCCACGCCAAGACCAAGACCCTCCACGCCAAGTCCAAGACCCTCCACGCCAAGTCCAAGACCAAGACCCTCCACGCCAAGTCCAAGACCAAGACCCTCCACGCCAAGTCCAAGACCAAGACCCTCCACGCCAAGTCCAAGACCAAGACCCTCCACGCCAAGTCCAAGACCAAGACCCACCACGCCAAGCTCCGGTACCAGCTCCACGACGCCAAGTGCCGCCAGTCGCAGCTCCAAGACGCCAAGTGCCGCCAGTCGCAGCTCCAAGACGCCAAGTGCCGCCAGTCGCAGCTCCAAGACGCCAAGTGCCGCCAGTCGCAGCTCCAAGACGCCAAGTGCCGCCAGTCGCAGCTCCAAGACGCCAAGTGCCGCCAGTCGCAGCTCCAAGACGCCAAGTGCCGCCAGTCGCAGCTCCACGACGCCACGTGCCGCCATGCCAAGACCAAGACCCGCCATGCCAAGACCAAGACCCGCCATGCCAAGACCAAGACCAAGACCCACGCCGAGCTTCGCCGCCTGACTCACCACGCCAAGCCACGCCTGCCACGATGACGACACGCCTGCCTCCTCGTCGGCTACGGATATGGCCGCTACCTGGTCGCCCGCCACGCCAAGTGCGCCCACCTCCCAGTCGGCCACGAATGTGGCCAATCCCTGGGCGCCCGCCTCGCCTGCTGCAGCGGCGTTCCACTCGCCGCCGCCACCTAACTCTGCCCCGGTGGATACGGGGACACGTGGTCTGGCGACCCACCGCCATGTCCCCCTCCCGCCCTCCCATGACTCTTGTTAATTTTTTTATGGACATCTGGTATCTGTCCTTAAGGGAGGGGCTCTGTCATGTCTGTGTAATCATGTTTTGTTTTAAGTCATGTTTTGTTTAGTTTCTGGCTTTTCACTCCCTTGTCTTGTTTGCATGATTACCCATTAGTTTCACCTGTTCCACGTTTGGACTCATTGTGCACTCTTGTTTGTCACCATAGCAACCATTAGTTTTCACCTGTCACGTCACGCACCTGTTTCACGTTTTGAGTCACGCACCTGTTTTCGTTAATCATGTCTGTGTTATTTAAGCTTTTCATTTTCTGTTGTTCGTCCTGACGACCTCCCCACATTTATGCTCGACACATTTCTAACTCCTTTTCATGTCCATCGTTCACGCTGCTCCTTTTTTGTCCATGCCAAGTAAGTTTTCTTTATTCAAGCCATAGTTTGCAAGTTTTGTTTAATTGTTCATAGTTTCTGCCAATGTGCAAGTTTTGTGTTTATAGTCTAGTTTTGTACCTCCGCCCCTGTGCGCGCTTTTCGTTTATTCCTTTTGCGATTGTTTAAATAAATCATGTACCTACATTCCCGTCTCGCCCGTGCCAACTTTCCGTTGCATCCCGGAAAAGCAAACACCCAAGATCAAGTCATGACAAATTTTATCCAAAGTTCTGTTTAGAAGCGAAATGGGCCGCCCCTCCTAGCAATCACAGACTGTGTAAAAAATGTGTGCGTCTTCCGGTTTTAGCTTTAACCCGGAAGTGATTAATCTTTATTCATATTTGATAACGCGATAATTTATTCTTATTAACCACATGCGTTAAATCGTCTGTGAAATCAATAGCAACAACAACATAGAGAGCATTTTCTGTGTTTGCTACAACTATTGGCAGACTTTGTGAGAGCCTTTGAACGTTATCTTGTAGCACCTTTGCTAAACATTCCAAATATGAACAGGACTTACGATGTTCGCTCTCACTGGGATGCCGACTGATGGGATGGTTGTGTCTTTCAGCACTTGTGCTAAACTCACTCCTCAGATAAAAAAAAGGCTTCTTAGCAATGTGCAATGGTCTTATGCTGCATTCCATTTGTTGAGAGCCAAGTTGAATATAGATTCAACTTCGTATCATGTCAATTTTCAAAGTTGACCAACTTGGTGCCACAACATTCTGCTATACAGGTGAGATGCATGATTTACAAACCCCCTTTCCATATGAGTTGGGAAATTGTGTTAGATGTAAATATAAACGGAATACAATGATTTGCAAATCCTTTTCAACCCATATTCAATTGATTGCACTACAAAGACAAGATATTTGATGTTCAAACTCATAAACTTTTTTTTTTTTTGCAAATAATAATTAACTTAGAATTTCATGGCTGCAACACGTGCCAAAGTAGTTGGGAAAGGGCATGTAAACCACTGTGTTACATGGCCTTTCCTTTTAACAACACTCAGTAAACGTTTGGGAATTGAGGAGACACATTTTTTAAGCTTCTCAGGTGGAATTCTTTCCCATTCTTGCTTGATGTACAGCTGAAGTTGTTCAACAGTCCGGGGGTCTCCGTTGTGGTATTTTAGGCTTCATAATGTGCCACACATTTCCAATGGGAGACATGGCTGGACTACAGGCAAGCCAGTCTAGTACCCGCACTCTTTTACTATGAAGCCACGTTGATGTAACATGTGGCTTGACATTGTCTTGCTGAAATAAGCAGGGGCGTCCATGGTAATGTTGCTTAGATGGCAACATATGTTGCTCCAAAACCTGTATGTACCTTTCAGCATTAATAGCGCCTTCACAGATGTGTAAGTTACCCATGTCTTGGGCACTAATACACCCCCATACCATCACAGATGCTGGCTTTTCAACTTTGCGCCTATAACAATCCGGATGGTTCTTTTCCTCTTTGGTCCGGAGGACACGACGTCCACAGTTTCCAAAAACAATTTGAAATGTGGACTTGTCAGACCACAGAACACTTTTCCACTTTGTATCAGTCCATCTTAGATGAGCTCAGGCCCAGCGAAGCCGACGGCGTTTCTGGGTGTTGTTGATAAACGGTTTTCGCCTTGCATAGGAGAGTTTTAACTTGCACTTACAGATGTAGCGACCAACTGTAATTACTGACAGTGGGTTTCTGAAGTGTTCCTGAGCCCATGTGGGGATATCCTTTACACACTGATGTCGCTTGTTGATGCAGTCCAGCCTGAGGGATCGAAGGTCACGGGCTTAGCTGCTTACGTGCAGTGATTTCTCCAGATTCTCTGACCCCTTTGATGATATTACAGACCGTAGATGGTGAAATCCCTAAATTCCTTGTAATAGCTGGTTGAGAAAGATTTTTATTAAACTGTTCAACAATTGGCTCACGCATTTGTTGACAAAGTGGTGACCCTCGCCCCATCCTTGTTTGTGAATGACTGAGCATTTCATGGAATCTACTTTTATACCCAATCATGGCACCCACCTGTTCCCAATTTGCCTGTTCACCTGTGGGATGTTCCAAATAAGTGTTTGATGAGCATTCCTCAGCTTTATCAGTATTTATTGCCACCTTTCCCAACTTCTTTGTCACGTGTTGCTGGCATCAAATTCTAAAGTTAATGATTATTTGCACACAAAAAAATGTTTATGAGTTTGAACATCAAATATGTTGTCTTTGTAGCATATTCAATTGAATGTGGGTTGAAAATGATTGGCAAATCATTGTATTCCGTTTATATTTACATCTAACACAATTTCCCAACTCATATGGAAACAGGGTTTGTATAACCGAGCATTTTTTTCTGAACTCAAAGGCTATACAGCAGCAGCTCCTTTTTCTTTTCCTCTTCATTTTATGACGGGTCGCAACAAATGTTAGCTCAGTCTAGCTATTAGTATGGCTACTCGCAAGTGGTGAGAGGAGCATCGTGAGTAAGGCCATGTGTCAATATGCTAGAAAAATATTATGGTGGTTGGCGGTTATTTATATATTTTTTGAATGATTTATAGGTGGAATAGAATACATTGTATCCCCATTACTGGCATTGTTAGTCTCCTTATAGTAGCAATCTTTCACTATTTAGAACGCACAGAAATTGTTTAAATTGTTTAAATCCCCAAAAAGAACTTTAAAATGTTACTTAAAGTTTTGTGGTGGCAACAGTTTGACCCCGGTAATAATTATTTATATTTTCTATAGAATAAATGTATTTAAAATAGGTGCTCGACTAGCGTCCCACAGCCTATTATCTTCAACTTTAGACCGTGCTGAGGCAGCTCTGGTAGGGATGCATAAGTTTACATTTTAACTGATTGTCGAACTAAGTCTTAAACAATCCCTTATATTGGCCGGACCAGATGCTGGAAAAGCATCAGAAACATGCTTTCATACTTACAAGCCCATTTACTTAAGTTTGTTTACTTCTTGTGTTCAATGTGCAATGCTTAAAGGGGAACATTATCACCAGACCTATGTAAGCGTCAATATATACCTTGATGTTGCAGAAAAAAGACCATATATTTTTTTAATCGATTTCCGAACTCTAAATGGGTGAATTTTGGTGAATTAAACGCCTATCTATTATTCGGTCTCGGAGCGATTTTCCATTTTCTCAAACACATTACAAACACCAAGTCAAATCAACTCTGTTATTTTCCGTTTTTTCGACTGTTTTCCGTACCTTGGAGACATCATGCCTCGTCGGTGTGTTGTCGGAGGGTGTAACAACACGAATAGGGACGGATTCAAGTTGCACCAGTGGCCCAAAGATGCGAAAGTGGCAAGAAATTGGACGTTTGTTCCGCACACTTTACCGACGAAAGCTATGCTACGACAGAGATGGCAAGAATGTGTGGATATCCTGCGACACTCAAAGCAGATACATTTCCAACGATAAAGTCAAAGAAATCTGCTTCCAGACCCCCATTGAATCTGCCGGAGTGTGAGCAATTCAGGGACAAAGGACCTCGGTAGCACGGCAAGCAATGGCGGCAGTTTGTTCCCGCAGACGAGCGAGCTAAACCCCCTATCGACCCTAGCTTCCCTGGCCTGCTGACATTAACTCCAAAACTGGACAGATCAGCTTTCAGGAAAAGAGCGCGGATGAGGGTATGTCTACAGAATATATTCATTGATGAAAATTGGGCTGTCTGCACTCTCAAAGTGCATGTTGTTGCCAAATGTATTTCATATGCTGTAAACCTAGTTCATAGTTGTTAGTTTCCTTTAATGCCAAACAAACACATACCAATCGTTGGTTAGAAGGCGATCGCCGAATTCGTCCTCGCTTTCTCCCGTGTCGCTGGCTGTCGTGTTGTTTTCGTCGGTTTCGCTTGCATATGGTTCAAACCGATATGGCTCAATAGCTTCAGTTTCTTCTTCAATTTCGTTTTCGCTACCTGCCTCCACACTACAACCATCCGTTTCAATACATGCGTAATCTGTTGAATCGCTTAAGCCGCTGAAATCCGAGTCTGAATCCGAGCTAATGTCGCTATAGCTTGCTGTCCTATGCGCCATTTTTGTTTGTGTTGGCTTCACTATGTGACGTCCCAGGAAAATGGACGGGTGTATATAATGATGGTTAAAATCAGGCACTTTGAAGCTTTTTTTAGGGATATTGCGTGATGGGTAACATTTTGAAAAAAACTTCGAAAAATAAAATAAGCCACTGGGAACTGATTTTTAATGGTTTTAACCCTTCTGAAATTGTGATAATGTTCCCCTTTAAAAAAAAGCCAGAAACAACAGGCCCTTCGAGGCAAACCCTCAGGATGAAGCCAAAATTGAGAATAAAACCTCAGAATATAACAGACCCCTAAATAAAATGGTGCATGGTTGATATTTTAGGACTGTTTTAATTGAAATGAAAAAAAGCATCCCACAGTTTAGGTGATCCACTATCTGTACGGTAGAAGCTCAGCTAATAAAACATGCACATGCATGTTATATATCGCAGTATGTTCTACGTTGGTTGGACTGAGAAGCCTATCCAATTGCACAATATAAGCAGGTTCTTTAACATGATAATGTTACGACACGCTAAACTGACCTTGTTTTACAAATGGACATTCTATTATCTGCCATTAAACACCATCACGCTGCATTAAAAAAGCACCGTTGTGGGCAATGGCTACTGAAGTAGCATATCTGGCTGTTAACAGGCATCATAAAATCATTTGTGCAAATGAGACATCCACTAAGGGAGCAGGAGATGCTGCCAGTGGGTTTCAGATAGTTGGATGTGCAGTGGAGGCAGGCATTGAAATGCATCATCCTTCAGAGTGTACTAAAATACTGCAATTATCCACCATCATTATCATGATAGAGCCCCACCACATCCCACAAAACACACATACAGCACACATACACACGCTTTCTCGTGACTCTGCATATAAATGTGTGCCTGCCCACTCCTAATAACAACGTTATTATGTTCATCCCTTAGATTGACTCCGCTGCTCTCAACTTTGGCACAAAATAAGAGGGAAGTCACAGGTGACCATCTACTGTGGCAAATAGTGTTTATTTAATTCTGTGGGAAATAAAAGGATTTTTAAACTGAATTGCGAAAAGCATAGGAGAAGTTTTCTGCTCTGCAAGGCGAAATTATGATGAATTCGAGAGCCAGAATGTAAAACGAGAGCACACTAAACATTAGAATGTGTTTACTTACCCTAACCAAAACAATCCTTAGCTACAATGTGGCCCTCTTGGCATTGGCAGGGTCATGCAGTAAACAATGCAATAAAATTTCACCACACCTAGTGTGTGTGTGACAATCATTGGTACTTTAACTAACTTAACTTTAACTTGCAGCGTGTGGAGCAGTAGCCGGCGTCTACAAAGTACATCCGTACATGGCATGATAATCAACAACAAAATAGGAGCGCAAGACAAGAACTAACACACTACACACAGGAAAACACAAAAAAACTCAAAATAAGTCACGGCGTGATGTGACAGGTCGTGACAGTACACCTACTTTGAGACGAGCTATAGTGATGCATGGTTGGTTATGGTTTGAATTTATATCCAACAATTGCGAGAACAACTTTTTACTGTCAATATTGGCTGCTGAGTTTCATTTTTTAATGTTTTCTGCTAGTGGTGTGCCTCGGGATTTTTTCAATGAAAAAGATTAGAGATGTCCGATAATATCGGCCGATAAATGCGTTAAAATGTAATATCGAAAATTATCGGTATCGTTTTTTTTTATTATCGGTATCGGTTTTTTGGTTTTTTTTTTTAATTAAATCAACATAAAAAACACAAGATACACTTACAATTAGTGCACCAACCCAAAAAACCTTCCTCCCCCATTTACACTCATTCACACAAAAGGGTTGTTTCTTTCTGTTATTAATATTCTGGTTCCTACATTGTATATCAATATATATCAATACAGTCTGCAAGGGATACAGTCCGTAAGCACACATGATTGTGCGTGCTGCTGGTCCACTAATAGTACTAACCTTTAACAGTTAATTTTACTAATTTTCATTAATTACTAGTTTCAATGTAACTGTTTTTATATTGTTTTACTTTCTTTTTTATTCAAGAAAATGTTTTTAATTTATTTATCTTATTTTATTTTATTAATTTTTTTTAAAAGTACCTTATCTTCACCATACCTGGTTGTTCAAATTAGGCATAATAATGTGTTAATTCCACGACTGTGTATATCGGTATCGGTTGATATCGGTATCGGTAATTAAAGAGTTGGCCAATATCGGAATATCGAATATCGGCAAAAAGCCATTATCGGACATCCCTAAAAAAACATGTCTTGGCTCAAAAAAAGGTTGAAAAACACTGCTTTAGAGGACGCGACTTGTCTCGGGTGTACCCTGCCTTCCGCCCGAGTGTAGCGGGGATAGACGCCAGCACCCTCGCGACTCTGAAAGGGACACAGCCATAGTAAATGGATGGATGGACGCCTGCTTTAGGCCATACTGTTAGACAATGATGACCATTTACATGGCACTTACTTACGCAAACTAGTTAGTGATGACGCTGTGCTTGTGTACAGACAACCATCAGAAACAGGAAGTCAGACATTTCACTAAAGAATTGATTACTAAAGCAGCATTTAAGAGAACAGTTCATTCATTCTGGAACTGATTGACTCATTGAGGTATGATTTTGAGATTTAGCAGTGGACAGGTGTGCAGAAAACTGCAGTATTAAAAATGTCACTTCACAAGCTTCATTCTTGCAGCACTGACATTTCACATGCACATGTTCTGACATTCACGTTTCATTTTTCATTTAGTAAAATCAATGTCAAGTAGTCATCACATTTGACATTTAGAGCATTGCAGAATATTTATACTGACATAAGAGACTGGTTTGAATTATGAAAATACCCTGCTTGGTTAGAGATGAAATACCTACCAAGGGAGGACCTATTGGAAATATGAGTTATGCTTTTATTTTAGAATGTAGTGCTGTAGTTGGATTATGTGTTCCTAATTTTTTTGGTTGAATCTTTTAAAAAACAAACTTAATTTGTAAAACAGGAAAACTAATGTTTTAAAATACAGTGTTATGGTTATGGTGTTAGTTTATTTTGAACATGTATACTTTTACAACATATTTTACATATTCTCACTGTCCCATGTTGGAAAAGGAGTAAGAAGAAGCAGAATTTGTTTTAATCCGACCCCTTTTTATATCATAACAATCTCTAGAACGTGTATGCACTCAATTTGGGGCAGTATGGCGTAGTGGGTAGAGCAACCGTGCCAGAACCTGAGGGTTGCAGGTTCGCTCCCCGCCTCTTACCATCTAAAAATCGCTGCCGTTGTGTCCTTGGGCAGGACCCTTGCCCCCGGTGCCACTCACACCGGTGAATGAATGATGAATGATAGGTGGTGGTCGGAGGGGCCGTAGGCGCAAATTGGCAGCCACGCTTCCGTCAGTCTACCCCAGGGCAGCTGTGGCTATGAAAGTAGCTTACCACCACCAGGTGTGAATGAATGATGGCTTCTCACTTCTCTGTGAAGCGCTTTGAGTGTCTAGAAAAGCGCTATATAAATCTAAGTCATTATTAAGTCATTAATTTGTATGAATTAGTTTTTAATAAGGTTCAAGGTGTTTATCAGGATTCTTCTTCCTTCTGCTTTGTAAACACGTGTAGTTTCTTAAACTGGATCATATCAGTACATTATTTGACTTCTTTGCTTGATCCATTCCTTCCACCATTTAATTCAACATAATGATATACATGTCTTAAGTGTTGTACGTGCATACAAATGTATAAAGTTAAATGTTTCCTCAGGTTATATTCCTTCTCTTTTGTTGAAAATAATTGTTTCCCTCTGAGAAGTATTAAGAGTAATGTTGTTTTTGTTCCTGTCTAATAATTAACTGCAATATTATTTCACGCATCTTTCTGTGTGGAGTTTGCATGTTCTCCCCGTGACTGCGTGGGTTCCCTCCGGGTTCTCCGGCTTCCTCCCACTTCCAAAGACATGCACCTGGGGATAGGTTGATTGGCAACACTAAAATTGGCCCTAGTGTGTGAATGTGAGTGTGAATGTTGTCTGTCTATCTGTGTTGGCCCTGGGATGAGGTGGCGACTTGTCCAGGGTGTACACTGCCTTCCGCCCGAATGCAGCTGGGATAGGCTCCAGCGCCCCCCGCGACCCCAAAAGGGAATAAGCGGTAGAAAATGGATGGATGGATGGACTATTTCACGCGTTATGATCCGTGGCCCGGATCATGTTTTGTTTAGTCATGTTCTGTTAGTTTTGGACTCCCTTTGTTCCTGTTTTGTGCACCTCTGGGTTTGTTTTGGTAATTGGGTTCACCTGCCTCTGGTTAGTGGTCGGTGCGCTCACCTGCTGTCGATCACTAATCAGAGAGCTATTTATTCACCTTTCTCGCCACGCTCAGTCTGGCTTCTTGTTTTCTAGCTCATGATTCCTGTTCTAAGTTTTTGCCTTAGCTTCCCGTGCAATCGGCACGCATCCCTTTTGTTTTGTTTTTGTCTGTTTGTATCTACGGTGTATGATTTATGAGCAAGAAATCATCTCCTACCTGCACGCTTCGTCCGGAGTTGTCCGTCTGCATCCCGGGAGAACGACCCTGCATAAAGATGCGACCCCCATGTGACACGCGTATTCATAAGATGCTGGTTAGCTTGTTTGTGTATGGTTTTTTTTAACCTTTTTTTCTGTCTCTTTAGGGTTTTTTTTGTGATAAATGTTCTATATAATGTATTTTTCTTGTTACAAGGATTTTTTTTTAATCATTTGTTATCAATGGTTGAATGTTATCGTTTTGCTTCTTACTAAGTTGTTTGCATGGACAATGTTTGTCATGAAGCATCATGAAAGCATTGAACAAATGTTCATATGTATCATCATCAAATTCACAATCCCTTATTAACACAAGAACACATATGTTTTTCTTTTTTAATGCATTCTCTGTGGTGAAATGTGGCACATACGAGGTGGCTAAAAATGCAGATAATGAGAGTACACTATTCCACCAATAAAGTCCTGTAAAAACATAAAAAAAAACGCCTAACCATCTAACCAAGTATTAGCAATATTGTTTTTTATAATCGCTAACGCAGACACTTTTTTATCGGCGCCGTGATCGCAGAAAGCTAACGAGCTTGTGTTGCTATACTGACATATTGAGCTGGTGAGCAGCTGCATCGCCTATGACTTGGTAAAAGTTATTTGTAGATTGTAAATCATGCCTCTCACCTTGATAGTAGAAAGTTGTGGCCGTAAACCGAGAAGTCGGTCAACTTTGATATTACACTTACACCTGAAGATGAAAAAACACTTTGTTTTCGGCCACCTTTTTTTTCAACCCTTTGTGAGGATTAGACATAGACTTAGACATAGACAAACTTTAATGATCCACAAGGAAAATTGTTCAACACAGTAGCTCAGTTACAATGATGGAAAGTGTAAGGATGGAAAGGACAATGCAGGTATACATACACTAATATAGCGATAAAAAATCTAACATATATACAAATATATACATAATATGTGTACAAAATAATATATATACATTTTATTATGACTAATTCTTCATCTAAACGAAAATATATGAAAATCCCATCAGTCGGTGTCCCAGTGAGAGCAGACATTGTACAGTAGGTGCTTGTATTGTTATGTTCGTAGTGTGTATTCTCTGTTTATTTCTTAGCAATACTGCTGAATGATGCTGAGTGTTTACCTGGATCTGTTTAGCAAACAACTTTTTAAACTATTCAGCCTTATATTCAGGCTCAATATTGTAAGGTTCAGATCATCATTTGTCCCAAAGTAATCGTTGTTGGCTCTCGACAATCAGCAATTGTATTTTGCTAGCGTTAAGATGCAAAAAGTTGCTGGACATCCATCGTTTAATTTCATTTAGACATGCGCCAAGGTGACTACAATCTGGCGTGTCGGTCAGCTTTAGGGGCATGTAAAGTTGGGTGTCATCAGCATAACAGTGAAAACTACCACCGTATTTGTGTATAATGTCACGGAGAGGTAGTATGTAGACGCTGAGGAGTGCAGGACCAAGAAGTGAACCTGTGGAACTCCGCACGTTACCTTAACATACTCCGAGGTCACATTGTTATGGGAGACGCACTGCATCCTGTCGTTAAGATAGGAGTTAAACCAAGAAAAGGCTAAGTCTGACATACCAGTTCGTGTTCTGATACGTTCTAATAGAATGCTATGATCGATGGTATCAAGTAGCAGCAACATGGATGACGCATCAGCATCTACAGTTAGCAATAGATTATTAGTCACTTATACGAGGGCTGTCTCAGTAGTGATTTGTCCTGAAACCGGACTCGAAGGGTTCACAGAGATTGTGAGACGCTAAGTGTTCATTTAGTAGCTGTGCACATTTTTTTTTCGAGATATAGGGAAGGTGAGGCACTGGCCAGTAGTTTACTAGGAGGTCAGAATTGAGGTTAGATCTTTTGAGCAGAGGATGAATAACCACTGTTTTGAACGGTAGGGGAACAGTGCCGGAGGAAAGTGATAACTTAATATGTAGCACTGATGGTCGTAATATTACAAACAGCTTCTTGATAAGGTTTCCAGGAAGTGGGTCAAATCAATATGTGCTCGGCAAGTTTGCCTTCTGGAAAAGAGGTAATAGGTATCAATCCAAGATGGTTTTAAAAGGGAATCAGTCAATTTGATCTAAACTAGCAAAAGAAAACCATTGGATTTAAGAACGGAATGTGACGATCTGTCACTTCATTTTTGTTTGTGCTTCCTTGTTTTGTGTTTATTTCCTATCAGTGCTCTTATTTTGATTTCCATTTTCTGCATGTCTTCGCTGAGCGCTGTTTTCCCCTCACCTGCTGTTGATTGGCAGCCGGTCCACACCTGGTGCTAATCAGCAGGCTTCCATTTATGCCTGCCTAGTCTGCTCTTCAGTGCTAGAGGATTGATTTGTGTTTTGGACCGTTTACGTGCACAACTGCTTCTCCCTGTTTGAGAGTATTAAAATCAATCAATCAATATTTATTTATATAGCCCTAAATCACAAGTGTCTCAAAGGGCTGCACAAGCCACAACGACATCCTCTGTACAGAGCCCACATAATTGCAAGGAAAAACTCACCCCAGTGGGACGTCGATGTGAATGACTATGAGAAACGTTGGAGAAGACCGCATATGTGGGTAACCCCTCCCCTCTAGGGGAGACCGAATGCAATGGATGTCGAGTGGGTCTGACATAATATTGTGAGAGTCCAGTCCATAGTGGATCCAACATAATAGTAAGAGTCCAGTCCATAGTGGGGCCAGCAGGAAACCATCCTGAGCGGAGACGGGTCAGCAGCGCAGAGATATCCCCAACCGATGCACAGGCGAGCGGTTCACCGCGGGTCCCGACTCTGGACAGCCAGCACTTCATCCATGGCCACCGGACCTGTGTGTCTCCCCCTCCACAAGGGAGAGGGGGGAGCAGAGGAGAAAGGAAAAGAAACGGCAGATCAACTGGTCTAAAAAGGGGGGTTATTTAAAGGCTAGAGTATACAAATGAGTTTTAAGATGGGACTTAAATGCTTCTACTGAGGTAGCATCTCTAATTGTTACCGGGAGGGCATTCCATAGTACTGGAGCCCGAATAGAAAACGCTCTGTAGCCCGCAGACTTCTTTTGGGCTCTGGGAATCACTAATAAAAGACTCTTATCTGATCATCACTCTCTCGGTTCCTGCATCTTGGGGTCGCAACTACAGCAGCCAAGCGATTTCGCAACACGGAAGGCTTTAAACGAAGTTGATGAATGAAGACAGTTAACAAGAGTTGTAGTTGTCTCTCACGGAAAACACTGCCCCTTAAGGTTTTGAACGAGAACTACACGTCACGCACCAGCCTACATGGAAGAGCTATAAAAGAACCAGAAACCGTCATAGTATTTTGTTCTATTGTTTAGTGATTGTGCACTAGCCACTTTAATGTATTAAAACATTTTATGTAGCATTCAATACCACCAATTATATAAATCATCTGATTGACAACAATACTAGCAAATTCTAAATTCAATAAGATAGGCTATATAAACATGTGTTATTTTGTTTACTTCAGTTTCTTTACATTTTCAGTTCTATATTTAATTGTCAAAGTATCGGAGTGGGACTGGAGCCCCAAAAAAATTGTGGTCGGAGTTCATAAATGTTGATTCGCAAATCCCTATTCGGAAGCAACAGGGCTGGCAGGGGGAAAAAAAGTCAGGACGAAAATATCACTCCGAGTGGACTGATCCAACAAAGAATCAGAATCAGGTTGCCATGATGATGGAGAAATGGCAGGTACACACACTGTGTACTAAAAGAGTCATAGTAAAAATTAACAAGTAGCAGTGGTTTTCCATGCAGGAATCGTCCTGAAGAAGTGACGTCTTTGCCATGAACTTCATTAGTCTTAAAAGACTACAGCTACAGGTGCGCCTTGTGGCCCCACCCCTTGCCAGAAATCAGGTCATCAAACAAAAGAGGAAACAACAAAATAATTACTAACATAAAAGCAAACCGTCAAAACATAACATCAATCCATCCATTTTCTACCGCTTATCCCTTTCGGGGTCGCGGGGGGTGCTGGAGCTTATCTCAGCTACAATCGGGCGGAAGGCGGGGTACACCCTGGACAAGTCGCCACCTCATCACAGGGCCAAGACAAATAGACAACATTCACACTCACATTCACACACTAGGGACCATTTAGTGTTGCCAATCATTTTTTGGAGGTAGGAAGAAGCCTGAGTACCCGAATGGAACCCACGTAGTCACGGGGAGAACATGCAAACTCCACACAGAAAGATCCCGAGCGCAGTATCGAACCCAGGACCTTCGTATTGTGAGGCAGACGCACTAACCCTTGTACCACCGTGCTGCCCTAAACATAACAATGTTTATCAAATAAGGCAATACATGTCGATCTTCAGTTTGTTTGAATTTTAAAAGTGATGTTTCCAAAGACATGCACCTGGGGATAGGGTCAAACTCCATCCATCACTCCAATCATGTTCTACTGTTTATCAGGGTCACGGGGGGCGCTGGAGCCTATCTGAGCTACATGTTTTTAGATTTTAGCATTGTATCAATGGTTATGTAAGGTGCTAACCTGACTCTCGCCAGACCCTTGTAGTTCGCTGAGCTCCACACAAGGGTCTGGGATCGAGGGCAATGCAAACTCCTTCCAGATAGCAAAAAATAATGAACCAATCAGGATCGCCGGGCGGGATTTCATAGATGTGACGTAGCGCCGAAGCGACTGTTTGATTTAAGCAACAATGGCGGAACGCAGCCCTCCCTAC
Organism: Nerophis lumbriciformis; assembly: GCF_033978685.3. NCBI lineage: Eukaryota > Metazoa > Chordata > Actinopteri > Syngnathiformes > Syngnathidae > Nerophis > Nerophis lumbriciformis. The sequence goes on along the minus strand of NC_084557.2, from coordinate 30,101,423 downwards.
GTCGTGTGCTGACATTGATTCTGCTATTGCAACTGTTTTGTCAAATCTATCGAATATTAATTATTTAAAAGATGAACAACTTTCGAAGGCATTTATTGGTGGTAAGGATATTTTGGCTCTTCTTCCGACCGGGTTTGGATTTCCCAGCGTTGCTCTCTTCAGCGTCACGGGTTGATTTCGATGTGAGTAGTTGAAGTAGCACATCATTCAAGATAACGGACAAGTGGTTTATCCAATCACATACAATGATTTTTTTTTACAAGGCCCCGCCTTCTGAAATACATCTCCTATTGAGTACTCTCAGATTCTTGTGTGGAGCTCAGCGAACTACAAGGATCTGGTGAGAGTCAGGTTAGTAATGTGCAGCATTACTGCTTGGTTTTGGATGTGCCACTCAGTTCTGGGTGGTGTTGCGACCCATGCATTGAGAATATTAGCTTTAGATATGTCAGATTTCCATCAACACCGCCATACAACTGTTGTGAAGTCAATTGAATGAAGCATTTCAAGCCCAAACACAATTGTTCCCAGTAGTGTGTTTCGGTTTCCAGATTTCACAATGTCAGCAGGGTATACCTAACAGTTTTTCACTCTAAATAGCGAGAGCAATGCTGTTATCTTTTGAAAACAATGTTGCTTGAGCAGGTGCTAAATTCCAAGTGAGATACAAAGTAATTGTGTCTGTGTGAGATTGTTGGGGGAGTAATATTAACCTTTGTTCCTACTCTTTCATTTATTTAACCGCACACACTTACTGTACATACAGGCACAATGCTGTGGTTTCTCACAGACAAAGTCACAGATAATTAGGCACAGGCACGGATAAGAGAGGTTTAGGATAAATTACCGTATTTTTCGGACTATAAGTCGCAGTTTTTTTTCATAGTTTGGCCGGGCTCCAGTGCGACTTATGTATGTTTTTTTCCTTCTTTATTATGCATTTTCGGCAGGTGCGACTTATACTCCGGTGCGACTTATACTCCGGAAAAAAAGAGTAAGTGTTAATTCATTAAGTAAGTAAGACAAGAAAATGAAGAAAGGATGCAGAAAGCTCTATTTTGGAACATGCTTGGTTGTGTGTGTGAGGAGATAGATGGCGGTATCCTCCTGAAAGCAGGGTCAGTTCCACCCGTCTTTCTGTTGCTATGACAACCCATTATGCAACTCCCCCAGACGTAAAGCAAAAACAGCAGGCGATAAAGAGAGAAGACATCAGGAAGGGAAAAAACCAAAACCATTTTAATTTAAAAACACAAATATGCATCTTGCTTTCACACATGGTCTTAAATAAAGAACTGGTGTCGTTCTCTCATCTTCTTCAGTGTGATGATGAATGTGGAGCACAGCAGGAAGAAAGAGGGAGAAAGGGAACAATATGTTTGGAGGCAAAGCGGGTTTAGTATCTATTCAGTGAATTTGAGTATGGTGGTCTGTCTTAAATTGTGCCCTGTGATTGACCAGTGACCATTGCAGGGTGTAGTTGCCTCTTTATAGGATTCAGCTCACTCCAATCTACAGTGAGCGGTAGAATAGAGATGTGTAAAAGCACACTTAAACAAAAATGTTGCTGTTTGGCCACAATACCCAGCAATATGTTTGGAGGAGAAAAGGTGAGGCCTTTAATCCCAGGAACACCATCCCTATCGTCAAGCATGGTGGGGATAGTATTATGCTCTGGGCCTGTTTTGATGCCAGTGGAACTGGTGCTTTACAAAGAGTAAATGGGACAATGAAAAAGGAGGATTACCTCCAAATTCTTCAGGACAACCTAAAATCATCAGCCCGGAGGTTGGGTCTTGGGCGCAGTTGGGTGTTCCAACAGGACAATGACCCCAAACACACGTCAAAAGTGGTAAAGGAATGGCTAAATCAGGCTAGGATTAAGGTTTTAGAATGACCTTCCCAAAGTCCTTACTTAAACCCCATCGAAAACATGTGGACAATGCTGAAGAAACAAGTCCATGTCAGAAAACCAACATATTTAGCTGAACTGCACCAATTTTGTCAAGAGGAGTGGTCAAAAATTCAACCAGAAGCTTGTGGATGACTACCAAAAGCGAAACTTGCCAAGGGACATGTAACCAAATATTAACATTGCTGTATGTATACTTTTAACCCAGCAGATTTGCTCACATTTTCAGTAGACCCATAATAAATTCATAAAAGAACCAAACTTCATGAATGTTTTTTGTGACCAACAAGTATGTGCTCCAATCACTCTATCACGAAAAAATAAGACGGACAGCCATGACATTATGTTCTTTACAAGTGTATGTAAACTTTTGACCACGACTGTATATTGTATAGTGTTCTCTTTTTCGCTTATACACACACATACTGTACACTTCACCCTTGAGAGATCACCCTTAACTCTTTCAAACCGTCCTGTCGCTCCAGAAGACATTGCGTCCCATCGTGCTCATCACACATAGCTTTAAACCCCCACAGCAGCCAGAACTAAAAAGCTGGCATTATTCCAAAGCACACACTCTTTTTCTAGTGAAATGTAGCAGGGGAGAGATAAATAATGTATTCTCCTACGGACCCACAAGTGGGTCACAGGTATTGTTTAGACCAAACATCAGCATGTTTAAGTACTCTATGTGGTATTTAGTGTCAAAGCATGTTCTGTACCTGTGTTTTCTGGACTTTTTTTGTTGGTAGGTAGCATGATAAAAGACAAACTTTACAATTAAAGAACAATATACCCTGGAATTACATATTTAAAGCAATAAGACTGAGAAAGAATTATGTTGTTTTCATGTTTCCAGTAATATTTTTCCACATGTGACAAGTAAACAATATTGAATAATAGCATGAATGAGGCAAATGACTGCAATGAAATTACTTTCATATCGTTATTCTTTTTTTTTGTCCTGCAATATATGCATGGACTAAATGCTTGTTTTGCTGTAACAGATTTCAGTATATCAGTATGTGGCATTGAATTATGGAATGGATTAAGCAAATAAATCAATGTACTAATATGATCCACTTAAAGAAACTCTTCAAACTTTAAGTGTTTACAAAGTACAAAGGAGAAGAACCATGATAAACATTCTGAATGTATCTCATCCATCCATTAATTTTCTAGATAAACTTACTCATTTCACCATATGAAATATAACTTACTTCACTCATTAGTATTTATTTATTTTTATTGTTATTACTTATGGAGTATAATGTGAATCCATTAAGAACAGGAAGTGAACAAAGGTTTTAGCAACTGCTATTTAAGGGAAAAGGGGTAGGATTAAATTAGCTCTGCTTCTTCCTACTCCTTTTCGAACATGTTGAATATAGAAACTGGAAATTGTGATGTATCATGTTGTATGCATGCATGTTCCAAATAAACTCAAACTCAGATTTGCTGTACAACAGACGATGTATTTAAAAAAAATCCTATATATACTCTCATGTTGAAATTGTATCTTTAAAAGCTACAAAGAATACTAAAAACTCATCAAAATCATCTTTACTTGATTTAATTCTAACCAACGCTCCCCATAAGTACACTGGTACTGGGGTGTTTGTCAATAACTTGAGTGATCATTGTACAATTGCAACTGTAAGAAAATGCAAGCTACCAAAATCAAAACCTAGTATTACATGCAAAATAGATATTAAAAACTTTTTAGCTTTTATATATGACTTAGCTGCCTTTCAGTGGAACAGAGTTGCTTTAAAGGATGATATTGAGATAGCGTTGAAATACTTTTATAATTTATTTCAACGTGTAGTCAATAAACATGCTGCCTTTCGAAAATTTTGAGTTAAAAATCAAAATAATCTCTGGTTTTCCTCTGAAATTGGAAACCTTCTCAAAAAGAGAGACGTTGCTTGGGCCAGGGCTCGAAAAACAAAGACAGAGGTTGACTGGCTTAGCTTTCGCCAGCTTAGAAATACAAACCCCGTTTCCATATGAGTTGAGAAATGGTGTTAGATGTAAATATAAACGGAATACAATGATTTGCAAATCCTTTTCAACCCATATTCAGTTGAATGCACTACAAAGACAAGATATTTGATGTTCAAACTCATAAACTTTATTTTTTTTTTGCAAATAATAATTAACTTAGAATTTCATAGCTGCAACACGTGCCAAAGTAGTTGGGAAAGGGCATGTTCACCACTGTGTTACATGGCCTTTCCTTTTAACAACACTCAGTAAACGTTTGGGAACTGAGGAGACACATTTTTTAAGCTTCTCAGGTGGAATTATTTCCCATTCTTGCTTGATGTACAGCTTAAGTTGTTCAACAGTCCGGGGGTCTCCGTTGTGGTATTTTAGGCTTCATAATGCGCCACACATTTTCAATGGGAGACCGGTCTGGACTACAGGCAGGCCAGTCTAGTACCCGCACTCTTTTACTATGAAGTCACGTTGATGTAACACGTGGCTTGGCATTGTCTTGCTGAAATAAGCAGGGGCGTCCATGGTAACGTTGCTAGGATGGCAACATATGTTGCTCCAAAACCTGTATGTACCTTTCAGCATTAATGGCACCTTCACAGATGTGTAAGTTACCCATGTTTTGGGCACTAATACACCCCCATACCATCACAGATGTTGGCTTTTCAACTTTGCGCCTATAACAATCCGGATTATTCTTTTCCTCTTTGGTCCGGAGGACACGACGTCCACAGTTTCCAAAAACAATTTGAAATGTGGACTCGTCAGACCACAGAACACTTTTCCACTTTGCATCGGTCCATCTTAGATGAGCTCAGGCTCAGCAAAGCCGACGGCGTTTCTGGGTGTTGTTGATAAACGGTTTTCGCCTTGCATATTAGAGTTTTAATTTGCACTTACAGATGTAGCGACCAACTGTAGTTACTGACAGTGGGTTTCTGAAGTGTTCCTGAGCCCATGTGGTGATATCCTTTACACACTGATGTCGCTTGTTGATGCAGTACAGCCTGAGGGATCGAATGTCACGGGCTTAGCTGCTTACGTGCAGTGATTTCTCTATATTCTCTGAACCCTTTGATGATATTACGGACCGTAGATGGTGAAATCCCTAAATTCCTTGCAGTAGCTGGTTGAGAAAGATTTTTCTTAAGCTGTACAACAGTTTGCTCACGCATTTGTTGACAAAGTGGTGACCCTCGCCCCATCCTTGTTTGTGAATGACTGAGCATTTCATGGAATCTACTTTTATACCCAATCATGGCACCCACCTGTTCCCAATTTGCCTGATCACCTGAGGGATGTTCCAAATAAGTGTTTGATGAGCATTCCTCAACTTTATCAGTATTTATTGCCACCTTTCCCAACTTCTTTGTCACGTGTTGCTGACATCAAATTCTAAAGTTAATGATTATTTGCAAAAAAAAAAAAAGTTTATCAGTTTGAACATCAAATATGTTGTCTTTGTAGCATATTCAACTGAATATGGGTTGAAAATGATTTGCAAATCATTGTATTCCGTTTATATTTACATCTAACACAATTTCCCAACTCATATGGAAACAGGGTTTGTAAATGTACTTAGCTTGTTAAGAGAGCCAAGTCTGATTTTTACCTGCATGAATAAAAAAAACATATAAATGACCCCAAAAAGTTTTGGCAAACCATAAATGCTTCTTTAAATCATGTGACAACAAATGACTTTCCAAGTCCTTTAATTACTCAATCTGGTACTTTGTCTGATAGGACAACTATATCAAATTCTTTTAATGAATATTTTGTTTCTGCCGGATCCTTGTTTGAGTCGTTGAATCCTCAATGTTGGTTTAACTAATGTTAATATACCAAATACACCACAGGCTGTAAATAGATGCAGCACCTGCACTTTTGAGTTCACACCTGTATCGGTATCTTTTATTTTTTTATTTAGCCTTTATTTAACCAGGTAAATATCCCATTGAGATCAAGGATCAATTTTCCAAGGGAGACCTGGCCAAGAGGGCAGCAGCAAGGTTACATTAAAAACCGTAAACAACACATAAAACATCACATTTACAACATTAAAACTTGCTCACATGACACATGTGCATACAGACAAGGTAGACTGCAATCCTTTCACAGAAGCTTTAAACTCATTCAATGTAACAAGGGTTTGAAGTTTAATATGCGATTGTAGGTTATTCCAAGCCTTCGGTGCTGAAAACCTGAATGCTTTCTTGCCCAGTTCATTTTTTACTTTGGCGACGACAATTTGCAGAACATTCATTGAACAAAGATTGTGACTTCCTTGTTTCTTTGTTAAAAGACAAGACAGATAAGATGGAGTGATACCCAGAATGGTTTTGTAGATGAAAACATACCAATGATTGAGGCGTCGAGCACATAAAGATGTCCAGTTAACCATTGAGTATAACACACAATGGTGAGTAAGGTGAGCGCAGTTGGTGATGAATCTCAGTGCCCCGTGGTACACACTATCCAGCTTGTGGAGACAACCAGCAGTAGCATTCATGTACAACACATCTCCATAGTCAATAACAGGTAAAAAGGTTGTTTCCACCAATTTCTGTTTCACAGTAAAAGAAAAGCAAGACTTGTTTCTATAATAAAATCCCAAAAGTATCTGAGGTAAACAGTGCACTAAAGAGCCTGGACACAACTAAAGCAGCAGGACCTGACCAAATGTAACCCTTTTTCTTAAAATTGGCTGTGGATTTTGTTGTTGAGCCTCTCTCCCATATTTTAAGTCTAACAAGTAAAAGCATTCCAAAAATCTGGAAATCGGCCTTTGTTCTTCCCCTGCTAAAAGAGTGCTAACACACAAATATGAATAATTACAGACCAATTTCTAAATTATGCATTTTAGCAAAATTGTTTGAGAACATCATCAGTAACCAGCTAAAGGATTTTTTAGAATCAAACTATTTGATCTCCATTTCAATCTGGTTTTAGAAAACAGCATAGCACTATTACAGCTGCTCTTAAGGTCCTCAATGATTTAATCGAGGCTGTAGACGGCAAGAAATATTGTGTCGCCCTATTTATTGATTTGTCAAAAGCATTTGACACAGTGGATTACAGTCAGTTAATTTAAGCCCTTCATCACGTTGGATTATCTAAAAATGCAGCTGCTTGGTTCACAGACTATCTTTCCAGCAGAACACGTGTACAGGTGGCTGGGACGACCTCTTCATTACTGGACATTACCAAAGGAGTTCCACAAGGCTCAGTGCTGGGGCCCATTTTATTTTCTATCTACTTAAATAATCTTTGCAATAATTTGTCAAATGCAATGTACCATTTTTATGCAGACGACACCATTATTTATTACTGTTCAACCTCCTTTACTCGGGCTTTTGACTTTTTACAAGCTGCTTTTGGTGTCATACAGGCTCGCTTATTTGATCTTAAATTGGTTTTAAATACAGATAAAAGCAAGGTAATGGTTTTCTCTCATTCAAGGGTGCTACTGGAAAATATTCCAAATATTGTAACATCAAATGGAAACCCTATAGAGCAGGTCTTAAATAACAAGTACTTGGGTTTTACTCTTGATCAGGATTTTTCATTTAAAGCCCATATTAACAACTTGGTCTCTAAGCTTAGGGTAAAGCTTGGTTTCTTTTTTAGAAGTAAAAACTGCTTCTCTCTTAAAGTCAGAAAGAAATTGGTGACAGTGACTATCTTGCACGTAATTGATTATGGAGACGTGCTTTATTTTAGTGCTTCATCTAAATGCCTCCAGTCCTTGGACACTGTTTTTCACTCAGCACTAAGATCTGTTACTGACTGTCGTAGTCTTACCCACCACTGTCAACTGTATATGAAGTCAGACTTTTCTTCATTGAGTTCACGCAGATACATACATTGGCTGACTATCATTTACCAGGCTCTTTTAGGTTTAATGCCGCCATACCTGTGTACTTTGTTGCAAAGAAAAAACAGCACTTATGCATTACGCTCTAACAATTTGTATGTTTTAACTGTTCCCCATGTACCGACTGAATTTGGCAAAATAGCTTTTGGCATTGCTGCCCCTTTGGCATGGAATGCATTGCAGACAAAACTGAAACTCACTGAACTACTTCCATTTGGAGCCTTCCGTTCTGTCCTGAGGGACAGACAGCGAGAGACGTTTGCACAGTGCCTGTGTTTTTAAAAGGTGTAAATCTTTATTGTTTTACAGTTCTCTTTTATGTATTTTAAAATGTATGTCTTAACATATTACTTTTTTGAAACTGCTCTGTGACATGTACTGTTGACCTCTTGGCCAGGTCACCCTTGTGAAAGAGATCTTGATCTCAATGGTTTTCTTATCTGGTTAAATAAAGGTTATAAAGAGGGGACAGACAAAAAGGAAATAAAGAAAACAGCATAATAGTGAAAACTAACACCGTATTCACGTATGACGTCACCGAGAGGTAGCATATAGATGATGAAGAGTGCAGGACCAAGAAGTGAACCCTGTGGAACTCCGCATGTTACCTTAACACACTTCGAGTTTGATTGATTGATTGAGACTTTTATTAGTAGGTTGCACAGTGAAGTACATATTCCGTACAACTGGCCACTAAATGGTAACACCCGAATAAGTTTTTCAACTTGTTTAAGTCGGGGTCCACTTAAATTGATTCATGATACAGATATATACTATCATATATACTATCATCATAATACAGTCATCACACAAGATAATCATCAGGGTGTATACATTGAATTATTTACATTATTTACAATTCGGGGTGTGGAGGGGGGGGGGGGGGGGGGGTTAGGTTTGGTTGTCATCAACAATTGAGAACAGAGAAATGGATATTGAAACAGTGTAGGTCTGACTTGGTAGGATATGTACAGCAAGTAGTGGACATAGAGAGAGAGAGATCAGAAGGCATAAGAAAAGTATCTACATTTGATTGTTTACATTTGATTATTAACAATCCGGGGAGGGTGTTAGTTTATGGTTGAAGTTGCCTGGAGGTGTACTTTTATTGCGGTTTTGAAGGAGGATAGAGATGCCCTTTCTTTTATACCTGTTGGGAGCGCATTCCACATTGATGTGGCATAGAAAGAGAATGAGTTAAGACCTTTGTTAGATCGGAATCTGTGTTTAACATGGTTAGTGGAGCTCCCCCTGGTGTTGTGGTTATGGCGGTCATTTACGTTAAGGAAGTAATTTGACATGTACTTCAGTATCAGGGAGGTGTAGCGGATTTTATAGACGAGGCTCGGTGCAAGTTGTTTTACTCTGTCCTCCACCCTGAGCCAGCCCACTTTGGAGAAGTGGGTGGGAGTGAGGTGGGATCTGGGGTGGAGGTCTAGAAGTAATTTGACTAGCTTGTTCTGGGATGTTTGGAGTTTAGATTTGAGGGTTTTGGAGGTGCTAGGGTACCAGGAGGTGCATGCGTAATCGAAAAATGGTTGAACGAGAGTTCCCGCTAGAATCCTCATGGTTATGTTGTTATGGGTGACTCACTGCATCCTGTCGTTAAGATAGGAGTTAAAGCAAGAAAAGGCTGTCTGACATACCGATACGTGTTTTGATACGTTCTAATAGAGTGTTATGATTGATGGTATCGAAAGCAGTGCTGAGGTGAAGTAGCAGCAACATGTATGACGCATCAGCATCCATAGTTAGCAATAGATCATTAGTCATTTTTGCGAGGGCTGTCTCAGTAGAGTGATTTACCTTGAAACCGGACTGAAAGGGTTCACAGAGATTGTGAGACGCTAAGTGTTCATTTAGTAGCTGTGCAAAAAAAAAATGTGAGGATTTTTTAGATATAGGGAAGGTGGGGCACTGGCCAGTAGTTTACCATGAGGTCAGGATCTAGGTTAGGTATTTTGAACAGAGGATGAATAACCGCTTTTTTGAATGCTAGGGGAACAGTACCAGAAGAAAGTGATAACTTAATAATATTTAGCACTGATAGTTGTATTATTACAAACAGCTACTTGATAAGTTTTCCAGGAAGTGGGTCAAGTAAACATGTTTGTTTTGTCTTATGTACGAGTCGCAGGAGTTCCTCTGATATTTTTTCAAAAAGAGAGAGATTTTCCGAAGAGCATTATCCGTTGTACTTACATTTGTATCTGCATTAATAGAACCTAGTTGGAGCGGGGACGCGTTATTTTTAATCTCCTTTCTAATGAGCTCAATTTTCTTAGTAATGAATTGCATAAAGTCATCAGCCGAGTGCGTGGAGCTACTTGGAGAAGTCCGTTGTTGGGTTAGCGATGCTACTGTATTAAACAAATATTTAGTGGGTTTAGTCCCTATTCAGTGAATATCAGTATGGTGGTCTGTCTTAAACTTTGCCCTGTGATTGACCAGTGACCATTCCAGAATGTAGTTGCCTTTTTATAGGCTTCGGCTCACTCTAACCTACAGTAAGCGGTAGAAAACGAATAGATGCGTATACAGCACATATACAACATAGACTATAAATACTTAATATATGTATATACTGTATATTCTCTTTTTTGCTTACACACACATACTGTACACTTCACCCTTGAGAGTTCACCCTTAACTCTTTCAAACTCTCCTGTCGCTCCAGAAGACATTGCGTCCCATCGTGCTCATCACACATAGCTTTAAACCCCCAAAGCAGCCAGAACTAAAAAGCTGGCATTATTCCAAAGCACACACTCTTTTTCTAGTGAAATGTAGCAGGGGAGAGATAAATAATGTATTCTCCTATGGACCCACAAGTGGGGTCTTGGGTATTGTTTAGACCAGGGGTCTCAAACTCAATTTACCTGGGGGCCATTGGATGCAGAAACTGGGTGAGGCTGGGCCGCAAGAAAATATTTCTTAAAAAAAATCTAACATGCACTTTTTAATGAATTCACCTTCTTTGAATGGCTTTCCCGCCCTAGCAACCATCTCACTCACCATGTAGCTAGCTTTGACTGCTGCATCGCTCTTTTCAGTTGCTTTCTTGAAGAAATCTTGTTGCCTCAGTAGACTGGTTTTAAAATTTGCAACCTGGTTCACTCTCTCATCTCCGTGGTATTTTTCATCCTCAGCATGTCTAGTTGTATAATGACGTTTCAAATTGTATTCCTTGTGCACCGCAACATTTTCTGTGCAAATAAGACACGTCTGGATGCCCCTGTGCTCAACAAAAAAATATTGTATCTCCCACTTTTCCTGGAATTGTCTTTGCTCATCACTAACCTTTCTCTTCACTTCAGGCTTTGAAAAAGACATGCGTGCGGGGGTGTATATTGCAGCCCGGAAGAGTTAGGGCTGCAAAGGATTCTGGATATTTGTTCTGTTGTGTTTATGTTGTGTTACGGTGCGGATGTTCTCCCGAAATGTGTTTGTCATTCTTGTTTGGTGTGGGTTCACAGTGTAGCCTATATTTGTCACAGGGTTAAAGTTGTTTATACGGCCACCCTCAGTGTGACCTGTATGGCTGGACCAAGTATGTCTTGCAGTCTCTTTCGTGTGTCTGCAGAAGCCGCACATATTATGTGATTGGGCCGGCACGCTGTTTGTATGGTGAAAAAGCTGACGCGAGGACAGGTTGTAGAGGACGCTAAAGGCAGTGCCATCACGCCCTTAATAATGTTGTCTGGGAGAATGTTTGCCCCGGAGATTTTCGAGAGGGGCTCTGAAATTTGGGAGTCTCCCGGAAAAATCGGGAGAGTTGGCAAGTATGCTCGCAGGCCGCACTAACATTAAACTTTCATATTAAGGTGGGGGCCGCGTGTCTGAGTCCCCTGGTTTAGACCAAAAATCAGCATGTTTAAATACTCTATGTAGTCTTCAGCATCAAAACATGTTCTAAACCTGTGTTTTCTGGATTTTTTTTGTTGGTAGGTAGCATGATAAAAGAAAAAATTTACAATTAAAGCATTATATACCCTGTAAATTACATATTTAAAGCAATAGGACTGAGAAAGAATGTTGTTGTTTTCATGTTTCCAGTGATTAACATACTTTTCCACATCTGACAAATAAACAATATTGAATAATGAGCATGAATGAGGCAAATGAATGCAATTAAATTACTTTCATATCGTTATTCTTTTTTTTTTTTCCTGTTTGGCAGCTATACATGCACATGCTCTACAATATATGTATGGACTATATACTTATTTTGCTGTAACAGATTTGCTGTAAAACAGGCAACGTTTGTTGAAATTGTACCTTTTAAAAGCTATCAAACAGTACATAGTTTAAGAGGGGACAGACAAAAAGGAAAGAAAGAAAACGGTGATAGATAATAGCAATGGTCAAGTGAACAATGCCTGTTTGCCTACTACCAGATGGGTCAGATAGGCATTTGTTGCAAGAGTAGAAGGGATCTGATTAAATAACCCATTTATGTGGGGCTGTTTTGGTCAAATGATTATCCGTTGCAAGAAGAGATGGTTTATGTTGGTGCAATCTGGTTGGAGAACCTGGGGTTGGATAAAGAGAGAGAAGAGTGTAAAACAAACACTCTGACAAAGCAGCAACTGTAGCAACAACATAGCTGCCTTCTAATGCTTAATATCAAAATATTTCAAACTGTGACTGCTATAATATTAGCATTAAAAGCAATATTGGCAATGGAAGTAGAAATTCTAAATAGTCGTAGAAATAATAAGAATGCCGATGATGACACAATCGTGTCTAAGGCCCCGTTTACACTAAGATAAAGTCGGATAAGGTTATTCGGGGTAAATCACACCCAACCTTATCCTTGTCCACGCACAACAATGCCACCGTCCGCCGGCGCAACGCGACCTAGTACGCGGACACGGAAAATGCACACGTCATAGTCACCTCCAGTGTTGCTTTGTGTGCAAGTTCTTAAAATTAACTTATCTGAACGATATCCAGTGTTGTGGTATTTCAATTAACTGGAATCTAGTGTGCTGTGGGGCCCTATTGTAGTGAATCACACCTGAGCCATCGTACATTTTCAAATCCTTAATAGACACCTAAACATTGTGATAAAGAACATTTTACAACAATCAATCTAGGGATCTAGATATTCACCTTCATTGTCCATTCGTTTTTGGTGAATTTGTATACTCTGAACCAAGACGTTGAGTACGACATACATGGCGGACTATAACTGATACAGTCTGCTTTGCCAGTCCAAATGCATTCGCTGTTTTCCGTAGTTTTCCGTAGTCTTCCCTCGACGGCCAGGTAATACAAAGCACACGCTACCTTTTTTATCACATCCACGGGAGCTCGCATTCTCGTTGTCTCTCCTTCGACAAATAGACAGTTTTTCGCTAAGTAGCATTACAGCTGACCTGGCCGGACATTGGAAAGTTCTCTTGCCGTCTGAGAAGTGTTGTATCCGAATTAGCTGCAATCGCTTTCTCTTAAGGTATTCATGTGTGATTTCCACAAACGTCTGTACATGTAAAAGAAGGAGAAACACGGGCATGTCTGGATGACTCGCCTTCATATTTCCAGTGGTTAGCTCAGAGCTACGAAACCGCTTTATTATGAAGCTGGCTGTGGCGCGTTCTTTCTGACGTCACTTCCTGTGTGGGCGCGGTCTTTCTGGCGTCACTTCCTCTTTTAAATTACTTTGTAAACGATCAATGAGTCCATACAAAGCTAAGTGCCGGAGATTCAAGAAATACACGGCTGACTTACCCGTGTAAAAATTTGTCCGAGGATGGGGACCTTAAACGCTGGTTTAGTGTGGCTAAAACGGGGCTTAGGCTAAATAATGATTCGTTTAAGGGGTTAAACGACTTAGTGTAGACATGGCCTTAACCCTGGATGTGTTAGATGTGGGACTCATGGGGTTGGGGAGGCCTGGGGTAGTCTCCAGATGGCAATTCAAGTGTAACCCATGTCACACATGACAGTGTTTAAAGATGATGTGTCAGCTGACTTTAAGCACCCTCTAGATTGGCTGATGCTACTCCAATCAGCACAGGTGCAAGCAATCAGCTGTTCCTGTTGTGGCTGGCAACAGATCGACACACAATACCTTCTTTCATTATATATCTACTCCACGGATAAAATAACAAAACAGTGAGATGCAAAGACTTAAGTCAACCTGACCTTCATCTTTGTAGTTAGAGATCCGTGCAGTGCTTGCATTTGGTTGAATGCACGATGTGCACCCTGAACTCCATTGTAAAAATGTGTGTTTTTACATTTTTTGTTTGTTCTATTTTATTGTATGCAACTATGTTCACATTGGTTAAGTTTATAGTTATGTTACCTTGACTTCGGCTATGGTGTCATTTAGATTTTTTATATTTTTTTTATATTATAATTGTAATATTTGAATGATGATACATGTATGTGTTTTGGCAGTTGCGGATTTCACCAATTTAAGTTCATTGTGTTCTTGTTGATGTTTTTTGAAACTGCACCAATTATTTCCTCAGAATATTCAACTAACTTGAAGAATTATGCCAAGAAGATTATTTGTGATATGTACATTTTCAGAATGTGCCAGTTCTATTTTTGGCAAAAGTAAGCCTAAGAAAACAATCTAAAGTTGTCTTTATTTTTAAGTTACCATGCCATGATTCTACCAGCCCGGCCCTCGTGGAAATACATTTTCCTCCATACGGCCCCTGTGCTAAAATGACTTTGACACCTATGTTGTAAAGGTTTTCTGCATGCCTTGCACGGCAGTAGTAATGCACACTAGCTGGGCTTGTGGAGGCGAATCTCTGCTCCACTGACAATGATTTGCCTTTCGGAACCGCTTGTATTTCATCGTCAAATAAATGCATGATGCAAGACTCTTTCCTGTCTTTCACTTTAAATGCATACCTCTACTCGCAAAATATAGCGACCAAGTTGAAAATTGGCAACACAGATCCCTTCGGCTACATCTTTTTGCTACATCATATAAAGTATGTTGTGAAGTGGAGATAAGATGCAAACCACAGTACTATTATAATTTGCTTATGAGCGAGGATAAACCACAAGCGCTAAATCTGCATTTGTGACGGAACAAACTTAATTTGGAGCCACAAATAAAGGGGAAACACTGATGTGTGTGTGGGGAGCGCCATATGTCTATGGTGTGCTCTCCTGAGAAAAAAGAGCCTACAGTAGCTTAGAACTGTAAAACATGATAAAAAGGAAATCAATTTGGCAAATTTCTTCTTTTTTTTTAAACTTTGTCATGATTAATAAACTCAATTATTTATTAAAATCAATCAATTGTGCAGCCCTAACCCCATCATCTTCAAACAAAGCAAGTTATTTTCTCTCTTTTGGTCAGACGATGGAGTATTTTCCGCACTATAAGGCGCACCTAAAAACCACAATTTTTCTCAAAAGCTGACAGTGCGCCTAATAACCCGGTGCGCTTTATTACGATTCATTTTCATAAAGTTTCGGTCTCGCAACTTCGGTAAACAGCCGCCATCTTTTTTCCCGGTAGAACAGGAAGCGCTTCTTCTTCTACGCAAGCAACCGCCAAGGAAAGCACTCGCCCCCATAGAACAGGAAGCGCTTCACCCGCCCCCATAGAACAGGAAGCGCTTCACCCGCCCCCGGAAGAAGAAGAAAAAACGCGCGGATATCACCGTACGTTTCATTTCCTGTTTACATCTGTAAAGACCACAAAATGGCTCCTACAAAACGATCCGGTTCATAAAAAGACGCAATCTCTCCATCCGCACACGGATTACTACCGTATTTCACAGCAACTGAACCGCACTGTGGAACGGGAGCACGTACGGTGAATATTCGCTCCACAGGGAATGAGAAGTCATCCTTCACTGTGGTTCTAGCTTGCCATGCTAACTTCCACCCATCCAAAAGAGACCTTTCCAGCCGGCGTCATCATAAAAGCTAACTCGAAGGGATGGATGGATGAAGAAAAGATGAGCGAGTGGTTAAGGGAAGTTTACGCGAAGAGGCCGGGTGGCTTTTTTCACACAGCTCCGAAGGCGAACACACCTTCACTAAGACGGGCAGATAGCGCCGGTCGACATACGCCAACATCTGCCAGTGGATCGTAAATGCCTGGGCAGATAGTTTCGGTCACAACTGTGGTCCGAGCTTTCCGGAAGGCAGGATTCACAGAACTGCTGGACAACAGTGACACTGACTCCGGTGACTTCGACGAGACGGAACCGGCCATTTTGGATCCCGTATTCGCCCAACTTTTCAATTCGGACACCGAAGACGAAGAATTCGAAGGATTTACGAATGAAGAATAACTTCAGAAGGTGAGCGCTATGTTTATTTTGTGTGTTGTGACATTAACGTTCGAGCAACATTATGTTGCTATTGTTCTACACCATTTTGAATTTTACTATGTTTGTGATTGCACATTTGCGTACATTTTGGGACAGAGTTGTTAGAACGCTGGTTTTCAATATATTATTAAAGTTTGACTGAACTATCTGACTGTTTTTTTGACATTCACTTTAGCGCAGCGTTTTTTTGACATTCACTTTAGCGCAGCGTAGGCGCGGCTTTTAGTCCGGGGCGGCTTATTGGTGGACAAAATTATGAAATATGTAATTCATAGAAGGTGCGGCTAATAATCCGGTGCGCCTTATAGTGCGGAAAATACGGTACAAACATTTCAGCATATTTACTGAATCATTATCGAGGAGAAAAATAACTCAGTCTTAAAATTTGGATTTCTTCATTTTTGGTGCTGTTGTGGATACGGACCCTTTTGAAGTTGCAGCTGGTGATGCATTGATTGGTTTGCTTTCAGCTCCGTTTGACCTCATTGACAGGGAAAGTATTTGATTGTTTGGTGAATGGGGCAGCTTGCATCAACCAGAAACATGTTTCATTGCTGTACATTCATTGAAACTATGAAGATCTCATAATAAATGAATTGTCGCTAAATCCAGTGAATGCCAGATGTTTGTGCAAACCTTCATTGTTTTTTTTTCTCTGTGCTAGAACGTTCTACATAAGATTTAAAGTGACAGCCTGGTACTTGGACATTCTTAAGAACAGCTTTGACTGTATTGAGAGAACTGGACACCAATCTCATTGTGGACACTTATTTTTTTTCATCATGTTAAGTTCCGCAATCATTTCTTCCAACTCCATTGTCTTTTTGGGGAGTGATAGTATACAGATTAGTTTGACAAAAAAAAAAACAAGAGCAGAATGATTTCAGCCAGTCACCTCTTTTTAGGGACTTGTTTTTCATTTTGCATTCATTTCAAAATGATTTGACATCTGAAAAGTTGTTTAGTAGCTTTTCTTTGGCCATACTTGCCAACCCTCCCGAATTTTCCGGGAGACTCCCGAAATTCAGCGCCTCTCCCGAAAACCTCCCGGGACAAATATTCTCCCGAAAATCTCCCGATTTTCAGCCGGAGCTGGAAGCCACGCCCCCTCCAGCTCCATGCGGACCTGAGTGAGGACAGCCTTTTTTCATGACGGGAGGACAACAAGGTGACAAGAACTAAATCATTTAGACTAGAGAAAAATTGTATTATGTTTATCTTACCTAAAAATAAATATATTTATTAATTTAAAAAAAAAACTAAATACATGTTTACTATATTTTGCTAAAAACATCAAAATTAATTGTATTTTTATTTGTATTTTTTCCTGACTCCTTATTACATCCAGCCATAGAATTATACATTAAAATAAACATATTTGAAATAATTGATTTTAAATTATCATAATAATTCATTTAAAATGACCATATTTAATTATTAAAATAATTGCTTGTTTATCAACAACTTTAGCATTTTTATTCATTACATTTTGAAACTCTCAGAAGCCAAATTATGTTATATTCCTTAAGATTTATTTATGCAAGTTTGAAGTATCAATTATCCAAACACAGTTTTGTTTGCATATTTTCAGGCTGTAGATATATATATGTATATATATATATATATATGTATATGTATATGTATATATATATATATATATATATATATATATATATATATATATATATAAATAAATATATATATATATATATATATATATATATGCATATATATATATATATATATATATATATATATATATATGCATATATATATATATATATATATATATATATATATATATATATATATATATATATATATATATATATATATATATATATATATATATATGTGTATGTATGTATGTATATATATATATATATATACAGGTAAAAGCCAGTAAATTAGAATATTTTGAAAAACTTGATTTATTTCAGTAATTGCATTCAAAAGGTGTAACTTGTACATTATATTTATTCATTGCACACAGACTGATGCATTCAAATGTTTATTTCATTTAATTTTGATGATTTGAAGTGGCAACAAATGAAAATCCAAAATTCCGTGTGTCAAAATTAGAATATTGTGTAAGGCTAATACAAAAAAGGGATTTTTAGAAATGTTGGCCAACTGAAAAGTATGAAAATGAAAAATATGAGCATGTACAATACTCAATACTTGGTTGGAGCTCCTTTTGCCTCAATTACTGCGTTAATGCGGCGTGGCATGGAGTCTATGAGTTTCTGGCACTGCTCAGGTGTTATGAGAGCCCAGGTTGCTCTGATAGTGGCCTTCAACTCTTCTGCGTTTTTGGGTCTGGCATTCTGCATCTTCCTTTTCACAATACCCCACAGATTTTCTATGGGGCTAAGGTCAGGGGAGTTGGCGGGCCAATTTAGAACAGAAATGCCATGGTCCGTAAACCAGGCACGGGTAGATTTTGCGCTGTGTGCAGGCGCCAAGTCCTGTTGGAACTTGAAATCTCCATCTCCATAGAGCAGGTCAGCAGCAGGAAGCATGAAGTGCTCTAAAACTTGCTGGTAGACGGCTGCGTTGACCCTGGATCTCAGGAAACAGAGTGGACCGACACCAGCTGGACTGCTGCTGAGTGGTCCAAAGTCATGTTTTCTGACGAAAGCAAATTTTGCATTTCCTTTGGAAATCGAGGTCCCAGAGTCTGGAGGAAGACAGGAGAGGCACAGGATCCACGTTGCCTGAAGTCTAGTGTAAAGTTTCCACCATCAGTGATGGTTTGGGGTGCCATGTCATCTGCTGGTGTCGGTCCACTCTGTTTCCTGAGATCCAGGGTCAACGCAGCCGTATAATGTATCCCGAAAGAGTTAGGACTGCATGGGATTCTGGGTATTTGTTCTGTTGTGTTTATGTTGTGTTACGGTGCAGATGTTCTCCCGAAATGTGTTTGTCATTCTTGTTTGGTGTGGGTTCACAGTGTGGCGCATTATTAGAAAGAGTGTTAAAGTTTTTTTTAATACCGCCACCGTCAGTGTAATCTGTGTGGTTGTTGACCAGGTATGCCTTGCTGTCACCTGCGTGAGAAAGCGGAAGCCCCATACAACGTGTGGCTGATCAGGCACGCTGGTTGTAGTGGGTGCTTTTTGCTGTACCATCACGGCACGCATGACGCTGACAAATGCCATTCATTTAAACCCGCGTGCCGCACCAGCTTTCAAATTCCATATAAAGGTGTGGGCAGCGTGTCTGAGACCCCTGGATTATACATAGCACAAAGCAAAAAAAAAACTTTGTATGCAGTGTTATTTCATTTAAAATTTCCAAACATTTTTGAGGCTCCCATTGTTTTCTATAATTTGTGAAACTGGTCAAAATGGCTCTTTGACTGGTAAAGGTTGCCGACCCCTGTTATAGACAATGGTTTTAAACAAATCAATGTTTCTGTTAAATCAAGTTTTTATTAATTTTGGCTTTTTTAGAGATTAAATATTTTCTATCTTTTAAACAATTTGAACAAGTCATGCACGGTTTTATCTCAACATGTCTGGACTACTGTAATGCACTTTACACTGGAAAAAGTCAAAATGCACTTTCACGCTTACGGTTAGTGCATAACTCTGCGGCACGACTTTTAACTGGAACCAGAAAAAAGGGAGCACATCACACTGATTCTCGCTTCCCTGCATTGGCTTTCTGTTCGTTTTAGAATTGATTTTGAACATGTTACTGTTTGTTTTTAAAGCTTTGAATGGACCGGCCCCAAAGTAGATCACAGACCTCATCCAAATGTATGCTCTCGCTCGCTCGTTGAGGTCTGAGGGCCAGTTCCAACTTGTGGGGCCTAAAACGAGGCTTAAGATGAGGGGAGACAAGGCCTTCTCTGTTGTTAGACCCTAAACCAATGATTTTCAACCAATGTGCCGCGGCACCCTAGTGTGCCGTGAGATAATGTCTGGTGTGCCGTGTGAAATTATGCAACTTCACTTAATTGGTCCAAAAAATATTTTTTGCAAATCAATAATCATAATAATGTGCCATTGTCTAGTGCCTGTGCTGTGTAGAGCTTGGCAGGGTAATCTTGTAATACTCCATATCAGTAGGTGGCAGCAGGTAGTTCATTGCTTTGTAGAAGTCAAAATGTGTCGAGGATGGTTTGTCGTGATCCCAATATGCAGAGCACAGCGAGAGACAGCGTGCAGGTAAAAAGGTATGTAACGCTTAAACCAAAAATGAACAAAAGGCAAATCCCGCTAGGAAAAGGCACTGAAGCATAGGTAAAACAAAAACAAAAGTAAAACTGAACTGGCTACAAAGTCAACAAAAACAGAATGCTGGACGACAGCAAAAACTTACAGCGTGGGGAGCAAAGACGGCGTCCACAAAGCACATCCCGTACATGACATGACAATCAAGGATAGCGTACGCACAACTTAAATAGTCTTGATTGCGAAAACAAAGCAGGTGCGGGCAAAAGCGCTCAAAGGAAGGCGTGAAGCTGCTACAGGAGAACACCAACAAAAAAGGAAGGGTCACCACAATAACAGCGCAAGACAGGAACTAAAAGCACAACACACATGAAACAACAACAAACTCAAAATAAGGCACGACAACCTAGTGGAGTTTCATTTTTTAACCTTTTCTGCTGGTGGTGTGCCTCTGTATTTTTTTTTTATGAAAAAAATGTGCCTTGGCTCAAAAAAGGTTGAAAAACACTGCCCTAAACTACGGAATGTTCTGCCCCCTTATGTCAGAATGGCCCCCACTGTTTAATGTTTTAAGCCTCGTCCTAAACCCCACTTTTATTTTCTGGCTTTTAAATCGGCGCGAGTCTTGTGGATTCTATTTCATTGGTTTGTCTTTTATTGTTTTATTCTATTTTATTGATTTGTCTTTTATTGTTCTATTCTATTTTATTGATTGGTTTTTTACTTAAATGTTTATTTTTATCTGCAGCACTCTGGAAACAGTTTTGTTCTTAATAGTGCTATATAAATAACGGGGATTGGATTAGATTGGTGCTCCACTGTCAAGACTTGCATCCTTTGGTGTGCCATGTTGACGATTAGATGGTGAAATTAGTGTTCGTAGGTTAGTCTTGCACAATTTCCTGTTTCTTTTAGAGGAGACTCATAGAAGCTGTTTGTCTTCTCCCCTGTCTCCTAGGTGATGACCTAGGTGTATCTCACCTCCTTCCAAACACAAATAGATGAATGGACAATCACAGATCCTCTTTACAATCATTAAACACTTAACGGTAATTGCCAATGGCAGATGGGTGACTTGGCCCACACTACGCCAATGTTATCATTTGCAACTGAAAATAGCAAACAATTTACCCTTATTGACATAAGTGTTTTCTCCAAATTTTATTTTACATTTAAAATGATGCAGATAATTTATTAAAGACTCCTGTAGATTGAAGGTTTATCATGTTCATGGGAGCACAGAGGAGCTCTGAGGGCTCCTGCTCACATTGTCTCCCACGTAACTTGAACCCTACCGTGGACAATTAGACTCGAGCCCTGAAAACTTGAAGCAACTTTATTCTCCTCTAATTGATGTCAAACTGTAAAGGGAACATGGGAACATTCCATCTTCCAGCATAAATCAAACTCGCACCACTAAAAAGAGCTGTGTGCTTGTTAAATATTTTAGACGGTGCCTGTTTTTTGGTGAAAATTGGTATTTTGAATCGTTATAATTTTGTTCATTTTATCCATTATTCGATTTTACGGCCATTTAACAATCATGTGGGACAATCAGATCATTTATAATATTTAACTCTCAGGAAAAAAAAGAATACCGTATTTCCTGGACCATAGGGCGCATTATAAGGCGCATTAAAGGGGTCATATTATGATTATTTTCTAAATTGACAACACTTCCTTGTGGTCTACATAACATGTAATGGTGGTTCTTTAGTCAAAATGTTGCATAGATTGTTTTACAGATCATTTTCAAGTAGTTTTCTGAGCGTCTCTTCAGAATGCGCCGTTTTTGTGGGCGGTTTTATTTACGTGGCTCACCTTCGACAGCGTCTTCTCCCCGTCATCTTTGTTGTAGCGGTGTAGCGTGCAAGGACGGGAGTGGAATAAGTGTCAAAAGATGGAGTTAACTGTTTTAATGACATTCAGACTTTACTTAAATCAATAACGGAGCAGCATCTCCTCATCCGTGGCTCACTAGTGCAACAACGCCGGAAATGTGTCCCGTGAAAAACCGTCCGACCGGAACTCTTTAATAACTAAAGTTCCATGGGTGAATTCTGTAAACTCACTACACTGGTAGTTTTTAGCGCTTCCATAGCGATATATAAGTTAGAACTTTACACTACTTTATTTTAGAAATTGGAACAGGGGAGAATGAATGTCCCATAACAAGAAGATAGAGAAAAAGAAGAAGATTATCCACTATGGCATCAACATGAACTACAGTGGCACATGTGCGCAAATTTTCAGGACTTATGCAGATCTCAAATACACATCAGCAGGTACCAGAAGGAAAGGGAAGCTGGTTTTGCATAATACTGTGAAACAAAACGCCAGATAATATAGATAGATAGATAGATAGATAGATAGATAGTACTTTATTGATTCCTTCAGGAGAGTTCCCTCAGGAAAATTTAAATTCCAGCAGCAGTGTACAGAATTGAGATTGAATTTAAAAAGTAAATAATGGGGGTATAAATGGAACAAAATAGAAAAATATTACAATAGAATAAAAATAAAAAGCAACAATGAGAATAAAAATATAACAGTAAAATACGAATATAACAAGAGAAACTAGGCAGTAGTGACCATGTTATGAAAAAGTATTGCACTGTTATTGTTTTGCATCCCCTGTCATCCTAGTACCCCCCCCCCCCCTCCCCCCCAGAGAGGAGTTGTACAGTCTAATGGTGTGTGGGACAAAGGAGTTTTTGAGTCTATTAGTCCTGCACTTGGGATGAAGCAGTCTAGCACTGAACAGGCTCCTCTGGCTACTGACAACAGTATGCAGAGGGTGAATGGCATCATCCAGGATGCTCACTAGTTAGAATATGACTGCTAATGGGTGCCTTTTTGCGGTCCTTATACACCATAGTGATACTTGCATCTCGGACTACGGTAGCCGTAATGGGCCGACAATCCATCAAGCGGTGTGGCTTCAAAGTCATACTAAAACATTTTTAACAGAATTTTGAGTGCCGTGTGTAAGGTTCTTTATTTTCAATGGAACATTTAAAGTTGTGGTGTTGTTTACTGGCGTCATATTGCAGTCTACACGTATCTCTTATGCGTGACTACCATCTACTGGTCACACTTATCATTACACCCTGTACCAAATAAAATTGCTTCGAGGTTGGTAAGCACAACCAGAATTATTCCATACATTAGGCGCACTGGGTTATAAGGCGCACTCTCGAGTTTTCAGAAAATTCAAGGATTTCTAGTCAGAAAATACGGTATGTAAATCGGTCATGTTGTAGGTCGAGAGTTACAAGTGATTATAATGCAAATGATTTTGAATTATGATGATTGTACTGCTTTTAGACCACCTGGGGAAAAAGAGTGGAACATATGCTGGTCTGTAGTCAAAACATGGACAGAATATAATTTGGTTTTACTTCTGTTCAAAAACATCAGACAAGAAAAATACAACTGCAGAAGTGATAGTGCTCCATATCTAAGGTGTTTTTCGACAGTATATGATAGGAAGGGGCACAGTAGGCCGGGGATTAGGGAGGCTGTAATTCTTTGCCCCACATATGTAATTTGGGAGTACTCCATGCTGTAATAAATATGGGTAGCCTACTCTATGGGTTGATTGTGAAGTCGCCCTCCTTCTGCTGTTTTACTGGAGAATTCCTAAGTGGGTTTAACTGGGCGAGCTAGCTGCTCGCAGTAAATTAGGTCACTGCTGAATTAAACAGTAGTGCTCCTGCTCTCATTGCTGCTTTACTGCTGAGGCAGAGGGGGCCAGCAGGTTAGAAATAGTCATGGCCATCGAATCTGAATAAACAGCCGAGTTCAGGCGCAACGGGAACGTCGCCCGAGTGCTGTGAACCGGGGAAGTGTTTCAGTGGTATCAGAAAAGCATCCATTCTGGTTAGGAAAAGTTATGCCAAGCATTACCAAAATAAATCATACGTAAAAGCCTTTTTTTTTTCTTTTTTTTTTAACAGGTAGTTATTCTGTTCTGAAATGCACACCATCCATATTTTCTCTCAGAAGGAGCAAGAGATATTGTGATGTGACTATACCCAATTCAATCCAGACTTCAAATGTTAAGTGCACTAAATTACGGTACAAATGACTTTGTGTGATCACATCTTAGATATGGGTCTTAGAAAGCATTGTGGCATCAGGGGCTCCTTTATTTCATGGACCGCATTGAGGCTGTGTAACAATATGAACGTAAATTAGGGCTGCAACCAACCAACTATTATTTTAATAGTCGACTATTATCAGTAATTATTCTTTTGATGAGTCGACTAGTGACTCCATTATTGCTTTTATGTTCTGCTTTACACGTTTGGGTCCGCTACTTGATTTCAAATGGGTCACAATATGCAAAACCAACTTTTCTTACCTCTTGGCACCTGCTTTTATGCATTTGAAATCCCCAAACCCCATACCTTTGAGGCTGGGCAGAGATATTGATAATACGCCTTTGCCTCTTTCCAATCGAGCCGTTTTGAGACTATTGTGACATCATTTGCCATCGTTACGTCATCGGATATCTCCATACATAGCAAAGGCTTACCCTAAAAGTGTTGCGCGAGTCCACCATTTTTATTTAGTTGTAGGCCAAACAAAAATACAGTGCATCCGGAAAGTATTATTTCTCTTTGTTCGTGTCTCTCTCTCTCTCTGGCTCCCACTTCAACTCCAACCACGTGTCTCGTGCCGGCTGCTGCTAATAAAAGCGACAGATGATTAGATAACAAGGTCCACCTGGGCCATCTACTCACAGTCGCTGTCTTCGAGGCCAGTCCTTGCACACCCCGTTCCGCGGCAGGCCCGCAGGCCACACCCCGCTCAACACAGCCTTTGCTAAAGACTTTATTGATGCACCTTTGGTGTAATTACAGCCTCAAGTCTTTTTGAATACGTTGTCACAAGCTTTGCACACCTATCTTTGGGAAGTTTTGCCCATTCCTCTTTGCAGAACCTCTCAAGCTCCAACAGATTGGATGAGAAGCGTTGGTTTTTATCCAAGATATCTCTGTACATTCCTGCATTCATCTTAGTCTTGTCAAGGTGGTGACCAAGAACCCAGTGGTCACTCTGGCAAAGCTACAGCATTCCTCTGTGGCATACTTGCCAACCTTGAGACCTCCGATTTCGGGAGGTGGGGGGTGGGGGGTAGGGGCCGTAGTTGGGGGGGGTGGCGGGGTGGGGCTGGGGCGTGGTTGGGGGCGGGGCTAAGAGGGGAGGAGTATATTTACAGCTAGAATTCACCAAGTCAAGTATTTCATATATATATATATATATATATATATAAGAAATACTTGACTTTCAGTGAATTCTAGCTGTATATATATTTATTTTATTATATATATATATATATATATATATATATATATATATATATATATATATATATATATATATATATATATATATATATATATAAATAAATACTTGAATTTCAATGTTCATTTATTTACACATATACACACACATAACACTCCTCTACTCATTGTTGAGTTAAGGGTTGAATTGTCCATCCTTGTTCTATTCTCTGTCACTATTTTTCTAACCATGAACACCCTTTCGCAGGTACCCAGAAAGGTTTCGAGTACCACCAAAAAAACGGAATCTCTGAAGACAGTATAAACATCTGTGTTAAAGGTGTACATATACTGTTTGTATAATAAGCATGTTATTTTTTTACACATGAGGGTTAAGAGTTCAGTACTAAAAAAAAAAAAAAAAAGAATGTGGCTTAAGTACAGTTTTTTAATTGAGCTGCTGCATTTTTTGGTTGGGTTGTTTATTTATTTTGAGTAAATAAATAAATGATAAATGGGTTGTACTTGTATAGCGTTTTTCTACCTTCAAGGTACTCAAAGCGCTTTGACACTACTTCCACATTTACCCATTCACACACACATTCACACACTGATGGAGGGAGCTGCCATGCAAGGCGCTAACCAGCACCCATCAGGAGCAAGGGTGAAGTGTCTTGCTCAGGACACAACGGACATGACGAGGTTGGTACTAGGTGGGGATTGAACCAGGGACCCTCGGGTCACGCACGGCCATTCTTAACTTCTATACATTTCTAAAAGGGGAATAATGTAATAGAGTTATCTATGTTTGTCTGTTGCCATCTCCTGGTGAATGTTGGCTATAGCGTACTGGGGTTACTTTTTGGTTGGCCAACGATTTACGTGGTGTTGCGCACCTGACGTCACTCACGCATGGAGCTGGAGGGGGCGTGGCTTCCAGCTCCGCCTGAATTTCGGGAGATTTTCGGGAGAAAATTTGTCCCGGGAGGTTTTCCGGAGAGGCGCTGAATTTTGGGAGTCTCCCGGAAAATCCGGGAGGGTTGGCAAGTATGCTCTGTGGAGAGAGGAGAACCTTCCAGAAGGACAACCGTCTCTGCAGCAATCTATCAATCAGGCTTTTATGGTAGAGTGGCCAGATTGAAACAATTTCTGAGTAAAAAGTTTGCCCAAATGTACCTGAAGAACTCTCAGACCATGAAAAACTAAATTATCTGGTCTGATGAGACAAAGCTTGAAGTCTTTGGCGTGAATGTTTGGAGGAAACCAGGCACCGCTCATCGCCAGGCCAATACCATCCCTACAGTGAAGCATGGTGGTGGCAGCATCATGCTGTGGGGATGTTTTTCAGCGGCAGGAACTGGGAAACTAGTCAGGATAGAGAGAAAGATGAATGCAGCAATGTACAGAGACATCCTGGATGAAAACCAATACTTCTCATCCAACTTGATGGAGCTTGAGGGGTGCTGCAATAAGGAATGGGCGAAACTGCCCAAAGATAGGTGTACCAAGCTTATGTCATTGTATTAAAAAAGACTTGAGGCTGTAATCATTGCCAAAGGTGCATCAACAAAGTATTGCGCAAAGGGTCTGAATAATTGTGTACATGTGATTTTTTTAGTTTTGTGTTTTTAAAGGGGAACATTATCACCAGACCTATGTAAATAAATGATAAATGGGTTGTACTTGTATAGCGCTTTTCTACCTTCAAGGTACTCAAAGCGCTTTGACACTACTTCCACATTTACCCATTCACACACACATTCACACACTGATGGAGGGAGCTGCCATGCAAGGCGCTAACCAGCACCCATCAGGAGCAAGGGTGAAGTGTCTTGCTCAGGACACAACGGACATGACGAGGTTGGTACTAGGTGGGGATTGAACCAGGGACCCTCGGGTCGCGCACGGCCATTCTTCCACTGCGCCACGCCGACCCTATGTAAGCGTCAATATATACCTTGATGTTGCAGAAAAAAGACCTTTTTTTTTTTAACCAATTTCCGAACTCTAAATGGGTGAATTTTGGCGAATTAAACGCCTTTCTAATATTCACTCTCGGAGGGATTTTCTCAAACACCGAGTCAAATCAGCTCTGTTATTTTCCGTTTTTTTCGACTGTTTTCCGTACCTTGGAGACGTCATGCCTCGTCGGTGTGTTGTTGGAGGGTGTAACAACACGAACAGGGACGAATTCAAGTTGCACCAGTGGCCCAAAGATGCGAAAGTGGCAAGAAATTGGACGTTTGTTCCGCACACTTTACCGACGAAAGCAATGCTACGACAGAGATGGCAAGAATGTGTGGATATCCTGCGACACTCAAAGCAGATGCATTTCCAACGATAAAGTCAAAGAAATCTGCCGCCAGACCCCCATTGAATCTGCCGGAGTGTGTGAGCAATTCAGGGACAAAGGACCTCGGTAGCACGGCAAGCAATGGCGGCAGTTTGTTCCCGCAGACGAGCGAGCTAAACCCCCTGGATGTCTTGGCTCACACCGTCCCTTATGCCACCGAATATGATCAAGAGAAGAATATCGAACCTAGCTTCCCTGGCCTGCTGACATCAACTCCAAAACTTGACAGATCAGCTTTCAGGAAAAGAGCGCGGATGAGGGTATGTCTACAGAATATATTAATTGATGAAAATTGGGCTGTCTGCACTCTCAAAGTGCATGTTGTTGCCAAATGTATTTCATATACTGTAAACCTAGTTCATAGTTGTTAGTTTCTTTTAATGCCAAACAAACACATACCAATCGTTGGTTAGAAGGCGATCGCCGAATTCGTCCTCGCTTTCTCCCGTGTCGCTGGCTGTCGTGTCGTTTTCGTCGGTTTCGCTTGCATACGGTTCAAACCGATATGGCTCAATAGCTTCAGTTTCTTCTTCAATTTCATTTTCGCTACCTGCCTCCACACTACAACCATCCGTTTCAATACATGCGTAATCTGTTGAATCACTTAAGCCGCTGAAATCCGAGTCTGAATCCGAGCTAATGTCGCTATAGCTTGCTGTTCTTTCCGCCATGTTTGTTTGTGTTGGCTTCACTGTGTGACGTCACAAGAAAATGGACGGGTGTTTATAACGATGGTTAAAATCAGGCACTTTGAAGCTTTTTTTAGGGATATTGCGTGATGGGTAAAATTTTGAAAAAAACTTCAAAAAATATAATAAGCCACTGGGAACTGATTTTTAATGGTTTTAACCATTCTGAAATTGTGATAATGTTCCCCTTTAATGAATTTGCCAAATAAAAAACAACTTTCCACTGCGTGGCACCAGAGCCGCTAATGTTGGTTGTAGAAACAATTACATGTTGTGTAAATGCTACTAAAAAAACAATGTTATCCGTGCTTTATAGTTTAGCATTATCTTAAGCCTGCCTTGGCGGTGGTGATGGTTAGGAAGACGATAGGACACCGGGGTGTTTACATGTATGGCGCTCATGTATAGCCGTCGTGCTCCCGTGAAATATGAGTTCGGCCGACACGACCTCCCTTGCTTATTTTCATTAAAATGCTGCCATTTCAGAGTTATTGGGTCTACTTTTCATCCTCGGTAACTCCGCTTATTGCTCCTGACTCACCATTTGTATTGTCCTTGCACGTCTTCTTCTGCAGTTGAGGTTGTGATTCCCCTGGAAGTTTTGGTGTGGGTTAGCGGTAGAGGAAAATAAAAGCACATTAAAATTGTATTAAATTATATATATTATATATATTGTCTAATACAGAGGTCTGCAACACGCGGCTTTCGAGCCACAAGTGGCTCTTTAGGGCCACCCTGGAGCTTTTTCAAAAATGTATGTAGATTGAAAAAGATGAGGAAAAAAAATAAATTTTTTGTTTTAATATGGTGTCTGTAGGAGGACAAACGTGTCACAAACCTTCCTAATTGTTAGAAATCCCACGGTTTACATTAAACATGCTTCACTGATGAGAGTATTTGGCGCGTACCATTTTGTCCTAATTTCGGAAGTCCTTGAACGCACCGTAGTTTGTTTGCATGTACAACTTTCCTTGATGCTGCCACAGAAAGACATGTTTTATGCCACTCCTTCTTTGTCTCTATTTGTCCATCAAACGCTTTATGCGGTGCGTGAATCCACAAAAGTGAGCTTTGTTATGTTATTGACTTGTGTGGAGTGCTAAACAGACATATTTGGTCACTGCAAGACTGCCAGCTAATCGATGCTAACATGCTATTTATGCTATCTATATGTACATAATGCATCATTATGCCTTGTATTTTAGGTATATTTGAGGTCATTTTTTTTGTAGTTTCCGTTTACTTCAACTTGAACACACACATCTTTATCTTTGGCCATTCTAAGCCAGTCATTTCCAGGAGTTATTACACCCTCTGAAAAGCCTCCATTTTAGTAATGTTTTCCAATGTTGTAAAATTGTGTAGAATAAATATTACATTTCAACATTTCTGGCAACGAAGATTTGCATCAGCCTGCGACACGTAGTCATTTTGACAGCAGGCTAATATAGCTAATATAGACACTTACATCATGTAGTGCCTTCATTTTAACACTTATATTAGGCTTTACATTTTCTGTGGCCCCAGACAGATTTTTATTTTTTTATTTTTGGTCTAATATGGCTCTTTTGACATTTTGGGTTGCTGACCACTGGTCTACAAACCCCGTTTCCATATGAGTTGGGAAATTGTGTTAGATGTAAATATAAACGGAATACAATGATTTGCAAATCCTTTTCAACCCATATTCAATTGAATGCACTACAAAGACAACATATTTGATGTTCAAACTCATAAACTTTATTTTTTTTTTGCAAATAATAATTAACTTACAATTTCATGGCTGCAACACGTGCCAAAGTAGTTGGGAAAGGGCATGTTCACCACTGTGTTACATGGCCTTTCCTTTTAACAACACTCAGTAAACGTTTGGGAACTGAGGAGACACATTTTTTAAGCTTCTCAGGTGGAATTCTTTCCCATTCTTGCTTGATGTACAGCTTAAGTTGTTCAACAGTCCGGGGGTCTCCGTTGTGATATTTTAGGCTTCATAATGCGCCACACATTTTCAATGGGAGACAGGTCTGGACTACAGGCAGGCCAGTCTAGTACCCGCACTCTTTTACTATGAAGCCACGTTGATGTAACATGTGGCTTGGCATTGTCTTGCTGAAATAAGCAGGGGCGTCCATGGTAACGTTGCTTGGATGGCAACATATGTTGCTCCAAAACCTGTATGTACCTTTCAGGCGCCTTCACAGATGTTTAAGTTACCCATGTCTTTGGCACTAATACACCGCCGTAACATCACAGATGCTGGCTTTTCAACTTTGCGCCTATAACAATCCGGATGGTTCTTTCCCTCTTTGGTCCGGAGGACACGACCTCCACAGTTTCCAAAAACAATTTGAAATGTGGACTCTTCAGACCACAGAACACTTTTTCACTTTGTATCAGTCCATCTTAGATGAGCTCAAGCCCAGCGAAGCCGACGGCGTTTCTGGGTATTGTTGATAAACGGTTTTCGCCTTGCATAGGAGAGTTTTAACTTGCACTTACAGATGTAGCGACCAACTGTAGTTACTGACAGTGGGTTTCTGAAGTGTTCCTGAGCCCATGTGGTGATATCCTTTACACACTGATGTCGCTTTTTGATTTAGTACAGCCTGAGGGATCGAAGGTCACGGGCTTAGCTGCTTACATGCAGTGATTTCTCCAGATTCTCTGAACCCTTTGATGATATTACGGACCGTGGATGGTGAAATCCCTAAATTCCTTGCAATAGCTGGTTGAGAAATGTTGTTCTTAAACTGTTCGACAATTTGCTCACGCATTTGTTGACAAAGTGGTGACCCTCGCCCCATCCTTGTTTGGGAATGACTGAGCATTTCATGGAATCTACTTTTATACCCAATCATGGCACCCACCTGTTCCCAATTTGCCTGTTCACCTGTGGGATGTTCCAAATAAGTGTTTGATGAGCATTCCTCAACTTTATCAGTATTTATTGCCACCTTTCCCAACTTCTTTGTCACGTGTTGCTGGCATCAAATTCTAAAGTTAATGATTATTTGCAACAAAAAAAAATGTTTATCAGATTGAACATCAAATATGTTGTCTTTGTAGCATATTCAATTGAATATGGGTTGAAAAGGATTTGCAAATCATTGTATTCCGTTTATATTTCCATCTAACACAATTTCCCAACTCATATGGAAACGGGGTTTGTAATATGTTGCAGCCCGAATGTATATAATACCCATTACATTATAATTTTTTTGTTAACAAATTAGTAGATGGCTTGTTTGTAATCAATTAAAATGAGTGACAAATAGCCACTTAAGTATATTTGTTGATTTTAAAAGGTTTTGGTAACAAAACATTTGCACTTTGCATAGAAAAAATACAATTGCAACTCAAATTAAAAGCAATAAAGCATTTAGCAAGAAGATGAACTCAGTGCATTTGTGCTTTTGTAGGCCTCACATGACAGGAAACGGAATGTGACCAAGAACTGACCAAGGCGGTGCTTAAAAAGACCTAGTAGTGATTGTGTAGTAGATAAATACAAGCTGATTGATTTTGTTTTGTAGGTCCACAAAAGTGAAAACACAACCGTAACCACACTATCATTAAACGTATGCATGAATTAACATGGAAAATAGCAGTGATTTCACAGAATGAATGAAAAAATGCTTGCCTATCCCTCCTTGGAAATTTGTCTGTGTAATTTTAGCATAACTCAGTCCAACAAATAGGCAAACTTGTAGAGTAATAAAATATAACATCCTTAGGGAATGTAATCAAACATTCCTCAACATATGCATCCATCATCCTGCACCCAAGGAACACCATGGGAAGAGCAGCACAACTGAGTTCCACCCTTTACGAGGCTATAGTTCTTGTGGTTTCCAGTGTGCTGCAGTGGTCTCACTACTCAACCTGCTGCATTCAGCCAAGCACACTCAAGGACAAACACACTTTGAGGGCAGGGGAATGAATATTTGATATCCAGCTCTGCATCATGTGGTGAGACAGTCATACGAGTGGCAAATCCAGGAAAACCCCTCCCCTGCTGAAGTCCACCATGCAGAGAAGAGCTCTTAAAGGGGAACATTATCACAATTCCAGAAGGGTTAAGACTATTAAAAATCAGTTCCCAGTAGCTTATTTTATTTTTCGAAGTTTTTTTCAAAATTTTACCCATCACGCAATATCCCTAAAAAAAGCTTCAAAGTGCCTGATTTTAACCATCGTTATATACACCCGTCCATTTTCCTGTGACGTCACACAGTGATGCCAATACAAACAAACATGGCGCATAGAACAGCAAGCTATAGCGACATTAGCTCGGATTCAGACTCGGATTTCAGCGGCTTAAGCGATTCAACAGATTACGCATGTATTGAAACGGATGGTTGTAGTGTGGAGGCAGGTAGCGAAAACGAAATTGAAGAAGAAACTGAAGCTATTGAGCCATATCGGTTTGAACCGTATGCAAGCGAAACCGACGAAAACGACACGACAGCCAGCGACACGAGAGAAAGCGAGGACGAATTCGGCGATCGCCTTCTAACCAACGATTGGTATGTGTTTGTTTGGCATTAAAGGAAACTAACAATTATGAACTAGGTTTACAGCATATGAAATACATTTGGCAACAACATGCACTTTGAGAGTGCAGACAGCCCAGTTTTCATCAATTAATATATTCTGTAGACATACCCTCATCCGCTCTCTTTTCCTGGGGGTCTGGCGGCAGATTTCTTTGACTTTATCGTTGGAAATGCATCTGCTTTGAGTGTCGCAGGATATCCACACATTCTTGCCATCTCTGTCGTAGCATAGCTTTCGTCGGTAAAGTGTGCGGAACAAACGTCCAATTTCTTGTCACTTTCGCATCTTTGGGCCACTGGTGCAACTTGAATCCGTCCCTGTTCGTGTTGTTACACCCTCCGACAACACACCGACAAGGCATGATGTCTCCAAGGTACGGAAAACGGAAAATAACAGAGCTGATTTGACTCAGTGTTTGAGAAAATGGCGGATTGCTTCCCGATGTGACGTCACAACGAGCGAATAATAGAAAGGCGTTTAATTCGCCAAAATTCACCTATTTAGAGTTCGAAAATCGGTTAAAAAAATATATGGTCTTTTTTCTGCAACATCAAGGTATATATTGACGATTACATAGGTCTGGTGATAATGTTCCTCTTTAAAGATTTGGCTTAGTTTTTACACCAAATGCCCTTCCTGACACAACCCTCCAGTTAGTCTGGGCTTACTACTTAGATTTTCTGTAAACATATTACTTTTTTTTTTTAATGAAACTTTAAAAAATGCTGGCAAGAAATTTTATAATAAATTAAAAAAAATACATTTTAAAGTATAAAAATATATGATAGTTGTGCTATATTTTTAGGACATTAAAGTTCATCATGCCCCTGAAGTGCAGTAATAATAGTTCCAGCTTGTAACCCTGTCACCCATTTCTACTGAACACACTGCTTTCATCTTCCACTTGTCTTTGCCTGTTTACATATTTCGCCAGGAAGGCCAAGTGTTGTCAAACAGGAGAGTTAGTTACCTTGGCACTATCCCTCGTCATGACTATCCTGCTACACTGAATTACAAAACCCAAAACCAGCAAAGTTGGCACGTTGTGTGAATCGTAAATGTTTGTAATGTGTTTGAGAAAATGGCGGATTGCTTCCCGATGTGACGTCACGTTGCGACGTCATCGCTCCAAGAGCGAATAATAGAAAGGCGTTTAATTCGCCAAAATTCACCCATTTAGAGTTCGGAAATCGGTTAAAAAAATATATGGTCTTTTTTCTGCAACATCAAGGTATATATTGACGCTTACAAAGGTCTGGTGATAATGTTCCCCTTTAATGGATGGCAATGAAACAAGGAAAAAGCATATGATGTGCATTCAATTTCCATCCATCCATCCATTTCCTACCGCTTGTCCCGTTTGGGGTCGCGGGAGTGCTGGAGCCTATTTCAGCTGCATTTCAATACTTCAAAATGTTTGAAAAACAGTATTTAGACTTAGACTTCCTTTTATTGTCATTTAATTTTTAACTTTACAGTACAGATAAGAACACAATTGTGTTGTATTAGCTCGTTGTAGTGCAGGATAAAAGAGCAATAAGGTGCAGATATAAATAAATAAATTACTGTACAGATAATTATATTGCACTTTTGCATATGCATCCATGTTTAAGGATCTATATGTTAGTCTTTATATTCCAGCGAGTTAATTCGTTTTTGGGGTGATTTAAGGGAATTATATACACTATATTTAGCAAAGCAAGGCTTATTAGACAGAAAAAGTCTACGGCAATATTTGTATTGGGTGCATTACCTGCAAGGTCATACTGAGTAAATATGTGTTCACAGGGCCGACTTAACCTAAGGGAGGGCCATGTAGCTGAGGGGGTTTTGTTCCTCGAACCCCAAACCTCAACAACCCCACCGCCCAAAAACACAGTTTAAAAAAAAAAATCATAATTTCACTCAACAGGACAGCAACAATGCAAAAATATTTGAAAAATCATTTTGTTCATGATTACAATTCCTTTGCGACGGGCTCATGCACGTCTATGTGAGTATACTAGAAGCCAGTGAGTTCAAGTAAAGAGCTAGCAATCCGGGAGACTGCCTGTGTTTTTAGTTCAATTGTAGTACACTAGTCTCTCATACAGATTATGTGGGTGCGAGCCCCGCTCGGAGCAGTAGGAAAGAACAACGCAGCTAGACACAACTGAGCGGTGATTAATGGCTATGAACACTAATCATTGCCCGAGATTGGGTGGGGCCACTAGGCTTCAGCCCAGGTAACCCCGGGCATTAAGGGGGCCTTGTGTGTTCATTAAAACAGATACTGGAGCTGTTTATATTCATATTACATGCACATGCCATTGTTTTCCCATGCAGCACCTTTTTAAGCAATGCAGAGATATTGATTTCACACAAACTAAACAACGTTCGGTTGTGGACTCCTGTAAACACTGTCCAAGTTACACAGCCGCACTGTAAAGATACTTTTGAATAAGTTGGGTTACGTAACAAGAGCAGAAATCCAATACTGTTTTGTGAGCTTTTCAAGTGCTTTCCAAAGGGCCTTAGGTTTTGGAAACGTAATCGGCATTGTGTTCCTCCCGAGGTACAGATTCAGACAGGCAGTAAGCGTTTGACTGGTTTTACCAGACTGAAAGGCATGCTGGATTGATTTCACAGCGACCTGAAAAGGCATTAAAGACAGCCTGTGTGTGTGTGTGTGTGTGTGTGTGTGTGTGTGTGTGTGTGTGTGTGTGTGTGTGTGTGTGTGTGTGTGTGTGTGTGTGTGTGTGTGTGTGTGTGTGTGTGTGTGTGTTGCAAAGCTTGGAGTAAATGTCAGGATTTTATTTTACAAAACACTTGATTGTGTCGATGAAAGATGTAGCAACGACAAAACAGTCTATGAATGCATTTAATCGACTGTCAGGGAACCACAAGCTGCTGAAACCAGCGCTCCAATCAGCTAAACAGTCTCAATAACTCCACGGTGACAGTTTCATGGATTTACTGAGGATTTTGTGAAACTGAATCAATACAAAAAGAATGCCATTGTGAGCAAACTACATTGATATAGACCCATGCAAGTAGGTCTGCGAATCTTTGGGTGTCCCACGATTCGATTCAATATCGATTCTTGGGGTCACGATCTGATTCAAAATCGATTTTTTTTTCGATTCAACGCGATTCTCGATTCAAAAGCGATATTTTCCCGATTCAAAACGATTCTCTATTCATTCAATACATAGGATTTTAGCAGGATCTACCCCAGTCTGCTGACATGCAAGCAGAGTAGTAGATTTTTGTAAAAAGCTTTTATAATTGTAAAGGACAATGTTTTATCAACTGATTGCAATAATGTAAATTTGTTTTAACTATTAAATGAACCAAAAATATGACTTATTTTATCTTTGTGAAAATATCGGACACAGTGTGTTGTCAATCTTATGAGATGCGATGCAAGTGTAAGCCACTGTGACACTATTGTTAATTTTTTTTTTTTTTTATAAATGTCTAATGATAATGTCAATGAGGGATTTTTAATCACTGCTGTGTTGAAATTGTAACTAATATTGATACTGTTGATAATATTCATTTTTGTTTCACTACTTTTGGATTGTTCTGTGTCGTGTTTGTGTCTCCTCTCAATTGCTCTGTTTATTGCAGTTGCTGGGTCGGGTTTGGTTTTGGAATTGGATTGCATTGTTTTGGTATTGCTGTGTATTGTTTTGTTGGATTGATTAATGAAAAAAACAAACAAACAAAAAAAATTTATTTAAAAAAAATTAGAAACAATTCTGAATCGCACAACTTGAGAATCGAATCGATTTTTTTCCCACACCCCTACATGCAAGTGTATTAGCTCAATGCTAACACTTGCTTCAAAACGTAGCAAGAGCACATATAAACAGTATAAGAAAACTATTGCAGATACTAAATATAAGGCAAGTAAGTCAGCATATGTTGTTTTGTCAATTGATTACACTTATGAACAGTGCTTTAAAAGGTGGAAGATGCAAACCGCACGAGATGAGAACCATCAAAAACCAGACGACAAAGCATTTTGCACTTCTAGTTCAGAGTACATTGTAAAGAGAAATATCGAAACACAATGTAAGTAAGTTAACTCGACCACGAGATAGAGCCAGAACACAAGCAATAATAACAAACCCAGAAACACATTTTGGGCCTAACACTCCCTGCCTGGGTTCTTTTAGGAGCCCAAATACTTAAACTACTAAAATGAGTCCTTGACGACAGAAAAGATCTGCTTCTATGACAGTAAGTAAGAAAGTCTTGAGCAACAAGAGTATCCTCTATCCGATGTTGCTAATCGCACGGTCAGACACAGCTCTGCAGCCTCGCATACTGCGGTCTACCGGTCAGGTAGTTATTGATAGGGACGGACAATGAATCAAATTTTGATTCCAATTTCGATCGTGGCTTCTCACGATTATAAATTATAATAATAAAAATAAAACAAATAATGAGCCATGCAACATGCATTCAAATTCCGGAGCTTGTGACGGTGAAACAGATGAGGAGTGAATGAGTGAAAAAAGATCATGCCTACTGGAACTTTGGGATGTCACCATGATTGCTACTTTGTATTTGTCACAATGCTAGTATGCCTAATCTATAATCACTAAACTATACAACAAAGTAAGGCATATGATTTCTGCCTTCACACAGTCACATAATTGGCCAATAAAACGGAATCTGCTGTTAAACGCAAAATAATATCAGGGAAATCGACATAAATGTAAGTGAAATGTTGTCATTGTGAGGAGAAAGTGTCTGGTAGCGCTCATTCATCCTGAAACACACAACCGCTGCGCTCTAAACCAAACAATGAAGAGACGGCAACTTGAAACAGCGGCTAAACTATGAAGCTAAAGTTAGCAGGAACAATTCATACGCCCACAACACATCTCATCTGCTTGTGTTGTTGTGAACGACATCATCGATGTAAGATGAACGGACACACTGGACATCAGTCGCAACTTCAGAGGCTTGCTCTCTTCTTTTGTTTAGCACAGCACACTTTTCCACTTCACCACATCCAGTCTGATTGTGCTAACAAAATGAAGGTTTCAAAAAAGTACCTCACACAAGAATAATGTACTTAAAGTACATTTACACAGTTATTATGCTTTGACTTAAAATACTGGTCAAAATTGTCTACAGATATATTGCACCAATAAATTTGAGCCAGAGCGACCGCATATTTCTTCAAAAGAAACAATGTAAATACAAATAATAGGTTCCAGCCAATGTTCCCTCTAATTTTTCATGTGTGTGAGCAAACGCAAAAACTCCCTGAGCATTCAGTGGAGCCCATGTGAGCAACATCAGACGTGCACACTGTGGCTACACCAGCAGCACACCTGTCCCAAACCTGACTAAATAACAAGTTCAATCTCCATCCATCCATCCATTTTCTACTACTTGTCCCTTTCGGGGTCACGGGGGGTGTTGGAGCCTATCTCAGCTACACCCTGGACAAGTCCCCACCTCATCGCAGGGCCAACACAGATAGACAGACAACATTCTCTTATTATTATAATCAAATGACAGCAGTCATTTCCATGAGGTTATTTTCTAATATAAGTGTTTAGGCCCACTTACAATGACAATAACAAAAAATATTGTTTTTCATGAACTGTGTACTTGTATTGTTTGTCTGGGTGGAGGTCCTGCTTTGGAAATAATTTGTACCCCTTTTCAGACATTGCATTTAGTTCCCATTAAAACATTCACATGTTGCACAATGAGATGTAAGCAGGGGATCATGTGTACATTCCTGCAACTTCCTGTTTGTAAAAAATATATTTTTATTAGTATTTATTTAATATACTAACAGCTTTTCATGATTGATATTTAGAAATTAAGATTCCTAATGAATGACACTTGAAAAAGCACACATTTGATTGGTAAATCATAGTGTAACGACCTGGAATTACACTTTATGTGTGGTGTTGGAGTTGTCCGACTTTTTGTGTGACTGTAAACGCATCAGTGGCTAAGTGCCATATGTGCATGTGTTGGCGCAAGTGAGAAAGAGCGAGCGGCTGCTGTTGATATAACAAAGTTGGTTTTGGTCTGGTTTGTACTGCAGAAAATGACCACTTTTGCTATATATAATTTTTTTTACTAATGTTTTGGTGATGTGTTTATGGCCGACAATAAAGAGTTTTGTTCAGTAAAGTGATCGATGGAATTCACGTCCTCAAAGCGTCTCGACAGACGTTATAATATTTGAACAATGATGAGGAAAACGGTTTTCTCTGTCGTGTCCGTGTGTCGAAAATTGTTATGCGCTTATTGTTTTATTTGATATTGTGCGTGGCATAGATTTGCCGTGCGCAGAGGACGCTTGAGCAGTGCGCAATTGCACAGGCGCGCACCTTAGAGGGAACGTTGGTTCCAGCCTCGACAAATTCGATATTTAGGCCAAAGTTTGTGCACTCTGAACACAGAGACGGCGTGGCTAGGTTGGTAGAGGGTTCCTGGTCAGGGCCTTGCATGTCAGCTCCTGCCATCAGTGTGTGTGAATGTGTGTTTGAACGGGCGAATGTGAAAATAGTGTCAAAGCACATCGAGAACCTTGAAAGTAGAAAAACGCTATACAAGTATAACCCATTTACAATATAATATATTTTACTGTACTGTATATCAAACAAACATAAATGAATACTAAATCAACTATCTCTTTATTAATGAGCCAAAACAACAACAAACCGCTGCACTGTCCTGTATGCACTGCTCTGCCAACACATACACACACACAGAAGTTCCTTTGGTGCCCTCACAAATGATCTGAAATCACAAAAATCCTCAACTTTAACGACCATACTGCTACAGTAAAAAATGTTGTTTTTTTAAAATAAAATTCACTTTAACTTGCCTTTAGCAAATTTTCAACTGACTGGAGCAGGGAGAGTGGGCTTGTGTCCCGCTCTGGCCTTCTCCTCCGCTGTGATATACAGTCGTGGTCAAACGTTTACATACACTTGTAAAGAACATAATGTCATCGCTGTCTTGAGTTTCCAATAATTTCTACATTCATTTTTTTTGTGATAGAGTGATTGGAGCACATACTTGTTGGTCACAAAAAACATTCATGAAGTTTGGTTCTTTTTTGAATTTATTATGGCTCTACTGAACATGTGACCAAATCTGCTGGGTCAAAAGTATACATGCAGCAATGTTAATATTTGGTTACATGTCCCTTGGCAAGTTTCACTGCAATAAGGCACTTTTGGTAGCCATCCGCAAGCTTCTGGTTGAATTTTTGACCACTCCTCTTGACAAAATTGTTGTAGTTCAGCTAAATTTGTTGGTTTTCCGACATGGACTTGTTTCTTCAGCATTGTCCACACGTTTAAGTCAGGACTTTGGGAAGGCCATTCTAAAATCTTAATTTTAGCCTGATTTAGCCATTCCTTTACCACTTTTGACGTGTGTTTGGGGTCATTGTCCTGTTGGAACACCCAACTGCGCTCAAGACCCAACCTTCGGGCTGATGATTTTAGGTTGTCCTTAAGAATTTGGAGATAATCCTCCTTTTTCATTGTCCCATTTACTCTCTGTAAAGCACCAGTTCCATTGGCAGCAAAACAGGCCTAGAGCATATTACTACCACCACCATGCTTGATGGTAGGATTGGTGTTCCTGGGATTAAAGGTCTCACTTTTTCTCCTTTAAACATATTGCTGGTAAGTCCGCTTTGGCATCTTTTTCTTGAAAAGTTTGGTCTCAGCACAATTAAAACGTGCTGTGGTACAAAGCTTGCTTTGTCGTTTCTTCCATACTTGCAAGTGCCTTTGATGTCCTCCTCGCAAATAGTCTGTTTTATAACTCTATAGCGATTTCCTGCTTCTTCCCACGCTGGTCTGTTGTCTTTTTGAGACTCACATTGAGTTGGCAAAATGGACTTAACTTGTCAAAAGTTGAAAAACGCAGAAAATACACACGCTGAAGCACAGAGAAGTGCTAAGTAGTGATACTGTACTGCGCAGCCAGTGATGTGTAGGGCTCGGTCTCCCCAAAATGGCTGCGCCTTGTGGCACAAAATGGATGCCGAAATTATTGGATGAATGACATGGTTCACACACGGAGGCATATTTGGCTCGATCTATTGGTTCGTAAATCGAAAGGTTCACAAAGACTGTTTCATAAATTGAGGTTTCACTGTATACTTCAACTGTGTTTACCATTGTGTTTGTTCTTTGCA
The DNA here is from genome assembly GCF_033978685.3 of Nerophis lumbriciformis. NCBI lineage: Eukaryota > Metazoa > Chordata > Actinopteri > Syngnathiformes > Syngnathidae > Nerophis > Nerophis lumbriciformis. Next base: position 30,060,065 of record NC_084557.2, on the reverse strand, counting down.
GTGGTGTAAAACTGTAAAGCAACATCCATCCATCAATCCATTTTCTACCATTTGTCCCTTTTGGGGTCGTGGGGAGTGCTGGAGTCTATCTCAGCTGCATATTGTGTTGAAATTACTTGTAATATTCTGGTTCTGGCTTTGATTACACCAGGCAGTAGGGTTATCTTCATACATGATTTTGACTGTAGGAGGACACTTACACACCTGGAGAGAATCTACTCCAACACAGAATTCACATACAAACTAAACACAGAAAGGCTCAAGTGAACAAATGTGATTACTACAGTTGTTTTCCTCAAAATATATTATGGCCCATGCTGAAAATTGCGTGTGTGTCTCCGCCAGATGATGGTAAACTCTCGCTGGATGAGTTCCAGGCTTTCTTCTCTGATGGCACACTGAATGAGGAGGAGTTGGAGAAGCTGTTCCACACCATCGACTCTGATAACACCAGGTCAGCACAATTTCTGCATGCTGCATGCTGTCCCATTACCCTTCCTCCAACGTCCCTTGTTTGCCCGTGCTCGCACTGCACATTACCGGGCCAATGCACAGATACCTCTTTTATGTACTGTATTTTTTCTCGCATTGATACAGCACAGACACCTTTTTCCGCAACTTTTTAACTTGAACTCAAATTCTGTTTTTTTTCCGATAATGCAAGGTGGCACCTAATATTTAATCGAGCTGCACGCATGTTTGACAGCAACAACACAAGGTGGCTGATTGACAGCGTGGCGCAGTGGGAGAGTGGCCGTGCGCAACCCAAGGGTCCCTGGTTCAATCCCCACCTAGTACCAACCTCGTCATGTCCGTTGTGTCCTGAGCAAGACACTTCACCCTTGCTCCTGATGGGTGCTGGTTAGCGCCTTGCATGGCAGCTCCCTCCATCAGTGTGTGAATGGGTAAATGTGGAAGTAGTGTCAAAGCGCTTTGAGTACCTTGAAGGTAGAAAAGCGCTATACAAGTACAACCCATTTATCATTTATCATTTATTTATACATGTGGATGTAATCGTGCATAAGCATCCACCATGTAGAGCAGTGGTTCTTAACCTGGGTTCGATCGAACCCTAGGGGTTCGGCGGAGGTCAAGACACACCCGACCATCATGTAAATAAAAACTTCTCCCTATAGGCGTATTACGGATACGGCAACAGCAGAAGTCACACTGATTTGCAGGTGTGTAATTTGTTGTGAGTTTATGCATTGTGTTGGTTTTGTTCTTTGAACAAGGTGATGTTCATGCACGGTTCATTTTGTGCACCAGTAATAAAACATGGTAACACTTTAGTATGGGGAACATATTCACCATTAATTAGTTGCCTATTAACATGCAAATTAGTAACATATTGGCTCTTAACTAGTCATTATTTAGTACTTATTAATGCCTTATTCGGCATGGCCTTATTATAACCCTAACCCTCTAACCCTGGCCCTAACCCTCTAACCCTAACCCTAACCAAATAACTCTAAATTAAGTCTTTGTTACTTAGAATATGTTCCCCTAGTGCAAGGGTCGGCAACCTTCAGCATACAAAGAGCCATTTGAGCCCATTTCCCCCCAAATAAAACCCAACTAGAGCCGCAAACTCTGTTCGATTCCTAAGATGACGATAACACCACTTATAGTTTCGTTACACGTATGCTATAGAATTTATGAAATCAAACACTTGACAACGATTCACATTTTATTTCTGGGTATAAGCAAATCACCAATTATTTTGAACATTAGAAAAAAAATACACTGGTGCTTCCCTTATTAATGAATTTGAAAAAAATCAAGTCGCGCCAATATTCTGAAGGCATACAACTGCGGCATATTTCATTTGACTAAAAAGGGAAAATAACAACCTAGTCATCAATGAAAGCAAATGAATCTGTCCATGAAGCATTTATGTTTTATTTTCATCAGAAATGTTTCTCTTTTTTGATCCGTCCATTGCTAGCTTACCAGGGGTTGACCGCTAAAAACAATACAATTGCTTGGCAGCAAGAGATGGCGCGCAGGGGCTGTGACATACGCGAATCCCTTAGGGGTGACGGACGGCTGGGCAGCGCCAGAGGAGCTGCAGCCTGCCACCGTAGCCCCCACTCCCTCCCCTCTGTTGCAAGTCTCGAGATGTATGTTGTAATATGTATATGTGCTTTGCTATGGAGGTTTTTTCCCACTCCAGACCGGGCCCTCTTAGGAGCCCAGTCTAGATTGTATTTTTTTACTCATCCTCCCCCAAAATTTACCTTTTTCCCATATTTTACGGGGCGCCTTGTGGCGACCCATCAGCGTTCCTGTTCTGTCACCCTGTACACTGTTTGTTTGTCTAATCTTGAACGGGTTTGTGCTGAAAACAGTTTCATTGTACTTGTGCAATGACATTTAAGACCTACCTACCTACCTACCTACCTTCGATCGTCAATATATCAAAATGTTTTATCATCATATAAGATACCAGAACTCTCCAAAATAACAACTGTTAGATTAAAAATAACTAAATAAATGTAATTAGTTAAGTAACCATTATTTGTTGACATTTTGTTTCAAAGCCAAAGGGAGCCACGGCGGTGGCATGAAAGAGCCGCATGTGGCTCCAGAGCCGCGGATTGCAGACCCCTGCCCGAGTGTCCAAAAAACTCTAAATTAAGTCTTTGTTACTTAGAATATGTTCCCCATACTAAAGTGTTACCAAAAACATATAACTTTGTCTTGAATTTGAAAAAAAAACAACATTTAATTTTTCACCTAAGAAGGGTTCGGTGAATGCGCATATGGAACTTGTGGGGTTCGGTACCTCCAACAAGGTTAAGAACCACTGAACCACTTGAACGCTCAGTTGAGTCAAACGTTAAGAAAAAACCCCAAACTTCCACTGCCTGCTATGTTTAACAGCTTGTACGTATCCAGTGCAAATCAGCGGTAAGCGTGCATTCATTTTCTACAGCAATTGTCCGTATAAAGCCTGGATTATGTTCTGGCGTCGACACGTCAGCACACATTATACAGGCTTGCTCGTCCCCTTACAAAACCTCCACCGTCGCTAGCCGTGCATCACCAAAATAAATCTGACCACGCAGTTAGTGTTGTACCAATACCAATATTTTGGTACCGGTACCAAAATTATTTCGATACTTTTCGGTACTTATCGGTACTTTCCTAAATAAAGGGGACAAAAAAATGCATTATTGGCTTTATTTTGACAAAACTTCTTACGGTACATTAAACATATGTTTCTTATTGCAAGTTTATCCTTAAATACAATAGTGAACATACAAGACAACTTGTCTTTTATTAGTTCGTAAGTAAACAAAGGCTCATAATTTAGCTGCTGACATATGCAGTAACATATTGTGTCATTTTCCATTTTATTATTTTGTCAAAATTATTAAGGACAAGTGGTAGAAAATTAATTATTAATCTACTTGTTCATTTACTGTTAATATCTGCTTACTTTCTCTTTTAACATGTTCTATCTGCACTTCTGTTAAAATGTAATAATCATTCATTCTTCTGTTGATTGATACTTTACATTAGTTTTGGATGATACCACAAATTTGGGTATCAATCCGATACCAATGTCACGTTGTGTTGGTGACGAACCCCAAGATGCAGAGAAGGCAGGTTTGGTACAGTAAAACATAATTTAATGTTCAAAATAAGAAGGTAAAACACAAACCAGGAACTAGGCGACAGGAAACAGGATACCAGGAAACAGGAACGAGGAACTAGGAACAAAAAGACAGCACGCTGCAAACAGCTACAGGATACAAGTACAGCTTCAACGACAACAACGACAGCGACAAGTAGTAATACTGACATCGACAATACTCCAGCACAGACTGGATGGCAAGGCAGGTTTAAATAGCAGCTGGCTGATTGACACCAGGTGTGGCCAGGTGCCAATCAGCCACAGCTGAGGGAAAACAGCGCTCAGGGAGACAAGCAGTAAACAACCAAAATATAAGCGCTGACAGGAAATAAAGACAAACACAGAGGAAAAACAAAAACATAACCAAACTGTCAGGGACAAGCCTGACAACCAAGTCGTTACAGGATCATACATTGGTCATATTCAAAGTCCTCATGTGTCCAGGGACATATTTCCTGAGTTTATAAACATAATATAAATATTAAAAAAAACGGAAGAAGATGTTGTGATGCCAAAAAATACCTACGTAATCATAGTAGTATCGACTAGATACGCTACTGTACTTGGTATCATTATGTTAGGATATGTTAGGATAATGTTACGATGTCAGGTGTAGATCCACCAATGGTGTTTGTTTACATTTTGACGCCAGTGAGCTACGGTGTGTAGTGAAACATGTTTAGCTATTCCTCGTCCTGCAGGGATGATACTTGTAAGAAACTTACTTTATTTCTCGCCATGGAGGCAAGGATTAGTGATTTAGAAGTAGCTAAAACACTGCCGACTGGGGCTGGACTTTAGCCATAGCTCTCGCCATGTCTTAAAGCAACTCTTCCGGTAGGCGTTTCAGTGTTGTAACTTCACCTTTATCGTTAGCCAAAAATGGTGCGTTCTCCTCTTTCTGTCTACACACTGTGTCTGCTTGTAAGTACTCCGTGATTGTGCACTGCGGAACATACTATTGTTCGTAAATCGGCAATGACACGACGTGACGACGGGGCGCGGGGGTGGGGGTAGCGGACCGGTACTTTTCAGAGGCGGTATAGTACAGAATATGATTCATTAGTACCGCGGTACTATACTAATACTGGTATACCGTACAACCCTACACGCAGTACTGTGAACTGCACGGCAATTGCTGTGTTTAATTAGCTTGTGGTACATTGTTTCCTGTGCGTATACAACTAGTTCAGAGGGTGTTTGAAAAGGGTACCTTGCACATTTTAATCGACCTGGGAATCACATGTGACAAAGGTATGGAAATATAGCACCGTTTGATTTCATAATAAATTGATACACAGTTGTACCAACAAAATTCGGTCAGTACCCAAATAAGTACCAAGTTCAGTACCAATCCCTAGAGGGCGTACAGCTCACATTTGCGGATGCCTTCTCCTGTAATTTCGAAACAACTTTTGCAAATAAAGTGACTGTTGGAACACATCCATTACTGTAGTTGCGACTCCAATTACACTGATACTCATCCCTCTTAAATTGCCATTGTTTGCTCGCGACGAAGGAACCGAGCGAGCTAAATCGTCACCAAGTCGACTTTTGTGAAAACACCACCCTTAGTGCACGAGTGAGGGAAGAGTGGATCGTGAGATCGACAGGCGGATCGGTGCGGCGTCTTCAGTAATGCGGACGCTGTATCGATCCGTTGTGGTGAAGAAGGAGCTGAGCCGGAAGGCAAAGCTCTCAATTTACCGGTCGATCTACGTTCCCATCCTCACCTATGGTCATGATCTTTGGGTTATGACCGAAAGGACAAGATCACGGGTACAAGCGGCCGAAATGAGTTTCCTCCGCCGGGTGGCGGGGCTCTCCCTTAGAGATAGGGTGAGAAGCTCTGTCATCCGGGGGGAGCTCAAAGTAAAGCCGCTGCTCCTCCACATCGAGAGGAGCCAGATGAGGTGGTTCGGGCATCTGGTCAGGATGCCACCCGAGCGCCTCCCTAGGGAGGTGTTTAGGGCACGTCCAACTGGTAGGAGGCCACGAGGAAGACCCAGGACACGTTGGGAAGACTATGTCTCCCGGCTGGCCTGGGAACGCCTCGGGATCCCCCGGGAGGAGCTGGACGAAGTGGCTGGGGAGAGGGAAGTCTGGGCTTCCCTGCTTAGGCTGCTGCCCCCGCAACCCAACCTCGGATAAGCGGAAGAAGATGGATGGATGGACCACCCTTAGTGTTTCGGCAGGGATTGTACGTCACACCTTCATCTGCACGGAAGAGCTTTAAAAACAGTAAGACAGCGTCAGAGGGGACGGCGTCAAAGGGGAAATCATAATCCAGGCTTAAAGGGGAACATTATCACACTTTCAGAAGGGTTAAAACCATTAAAAATCAGTTCCCAGTGGCTTATTTTATTTTTCGAAGTTTTTTTTCAAAATTTTACCCATCACGCAATATCCCTAAAAAAAGCTTTAAAGTGCCTGATTTTAACCATCGTTATATACACCCGTCCATTTTCCTGTGACGTCACATAGTGATGCCGATACAAACAAACATGGCGGATAGAACAGCAAGGAATAGCGACATTAGCTCGGATTCAGACTCGTATTTCAGCGGCTTAAGCGATTCAACAGATTACGCATGTATTGAAACGGATGGTTGTAATGTGGAGGCAGGTAGCGAAAACGAAATTGAAGAAGAAACTGAAGCTATTGAGCCATATCGGTTTGAAACGTATGCAAGCGAGACCGACGAAAACGACACGACAGCCAGCGACACGGGAGAAAGCGAGGACGAATTCTGCGGTCGCCTTCTAACCAACGATTGGTATGTGTTTGTTTGGCATTAAAGGAAACTAACAACTATGAACTAGGTTTACAGCATATGGAATACATTTGGCAACAACATGCACTTTGAGAGTGCAGACAGCCCAGTTTTCATCAATTAATATATTCTGTAGACATACCCTCATCCGCTCGCAGATTTCTTTGACTTTATCGTTGGAAATGCATCTGCTTTGAGTATCTCAGGATATCCACACAATCTTGCCATCTCTGTTGTAGCATAGCTTTCGTCGGTAAAGTATGCGGAACAAACGTCCAATTTCTTGCCACTTTCGCATCTTTGGGCCACTGGTGCAACTTGAATCCATCCCTGTTCGTGTTGTTACACCCTCCGACAACACACCGACGAGGCATGATGTCTCCAAGGTACGGAAAACAGTCGAAAAAACGGAAAATAACAGAGCTGATTTGACTCGGTGTTTGTAATGTGTTTGAGAAAATGGCGGATTGCTTCCCGAGAGCGAATAATAGAAAGGCGTTTAATTCGCCAAAATTCACCCATTTAGAGTTCGGAAATCGGTTAAAAAAAATATATGGTCTTTTTTCTGCAACATCAAGGTATATACTGACGCTTACATAGATCTGGTGATAATGTTCCCCTTTAAAGCTCACGGGTGAGCTCTAGCCTATCCCAGCTGGCTTTGGATGAGAGGTAGGATACACCTTGGACTGATTGCCATTCAATTACAGCATGCCGATAGACAAACTACCATTCCCATTCACACCTAAGACAATTTAGAGTCTTCAATTACACTAGCCTAGCATGCATGACTTTGGAATGTGGGAGGACTCGCAGGAAACCCACACACAGAAATAACATGCAAACTCCACAGAGAGATCGAAAAACGCAGATTTAAACCACCGTCCTCTTGTCTGGGAGGCTGACATGTGTCTTTTGTGACTATTTAAATTGACATTCAGTAGAAAGAGGGATGGTGTATGTTTGTCTGAGTGTGAAATGCCAGCAATTTATCACGCAGCAAAGCTGTCTCATAGATTTTAGCAAACATATGTCATGTTAAAAAAGACAACAATGCAATGAATTAAATCCAGTTGTCTTAATCCTCTAGCAGAGCTATAACCCTGTTTTTCACCATTTAATCACCATTGCTGCTTGAAGACCTCGCTTGATTGGGTCTCATTAAATACATCCCTGCACCCGATATTGAGACAATCAAGTCCATCCATTGTGCAATCAGGAGAAGGACACTGACTCTGATTTGCAAAATCAACACTGGCATTGATCATTTACACCACATATATATGCTAATAAATAAATGTGAAATAAATACAAATTAAACCAAGCAAAACAAAAATTAGGTATTTGGGTGAGGAGTTGATTTGATATTGTATGGTTGGTTAGTGTTATGACGTACACGGGGATGATTTGGTGAGGCAGACTGATAGGGCTGGGCAATCATATGATTGTGTTCTATGACTGTGATACATTTTAGGTCGATGACGGCAATCAGCTGTGTGCATATATTAACTCGATCAAACATGGTGAAACAGCCAAAGCGGAGTCGACCTTTTACTGCCCCACTTCAGGTTACAAGGTACGCAGAAGTAATCAGAATCATTGTTATGAACCGAATGGCCGAACTTGGAGCTAAACGTGCAGCTGAGGGCAGCAAAATAAATGTCAACCATGACTTGGAGGTATCCAGAGCCTTTGAATGGTGAACGAAATGAAGGAATTGTTCGTTAAAAACAGAATCTACTATTAAATGCGGAAAGTCCCGGTAATTGGCCTAATGTGACTGATATGCTGTCCTTGTGAGGAAAGGGGAAAACATGTTTACTTGACTAAAACTCACCTCCACTGCACCCTCTAGGGCAGTGGTTCTCAAACGGCGGTTCGCGTACCCCTGGGGGTACTTCAAGGCATACTTGCCAACCTTGAGACCTCCGATTTCGGGGGGTGGGGGGCGTGGTCGGGGTGGGGCGGGGGCGTGGCTAAGAGGGAAGGAGTATATTTACAGCTAGAATTCACCAAGTCAAGTATTTCATATATATATATATATATATATATATATATATATATATATATATATATATAGCTAGAATTCACTGAAAGTGATCTATTTTTGTCTGTTGCCATCTCCTGGTGAATGTTGGCTATAGCATACTGGGGTTACTTTTTGGTTGGCCAACGAATTACGTGGTGTTGCGCACCTGACGTCAAGTGTGTGAGTCTGTTCTGAAGTCCACAGTAAAGAGACGTACTTCATCCCCTCGCCTGTTTATTGCCTCCAACTCAATATATTACAACAACATTGCTCCAAGCAGACCCTCCAGGTCCGCATGGAGCTGGAGGGGGCGTGGCCTCCAGGTCCACCTGAATTTCGGGAGATTTTCAGGAGAAAATTTGTCCCGGGAGGTTTTCGGGAGAGGCACTGAATTTCGGGAGTCTCCCGGAAAATCCGGGAGGGTTGGCAAGTATGCTTCAAGGTATGCCAAGGGGTACGTGCGATTTTTTTAAAATGTCTGTCAAAAAGAACTGTGAAAAGAAATGCAACAATGCAATATTCAGTGTTGACAGCTAGATTTTTTGTGGACATGTTCCATAAATATTGATGTTAAAGATTTCTTTTTTTGTGAAGAAATGTTTAGAATTAAGTTCATGAATCCAGATGGATCTCTATTACAATCCCCAAAGAGGGCACTTTAAGTTGATGATTACTTCTATGTGTAGAAGTCTGTATTTATAATTGAATCACTTGTTTATTTTTCAACAAGTTTTTAGTTATTTTTATATCTTTTTTTTCCAAATAGTTCAAGAAAGACCACAACAAATGAGCAATATTTTGCACTGTTATACAATTTAATAAATCAGAAACTGATGACATAGTGCTGCATTTTACTTCTTTATCTCTTTTTTTCAACCAAAAATGCTTTGCTCTGATTAGGGGGTACTTGAATTAAAAAAATGTTCACAGGGGGTACATCACTGAAAAAAGGTTGAGAACCACTGCTCTAGGGCCATCTCTGTGCCTGCCTCCTTGACACGTGGCCAACTCAAACTACTAAAGTAACTGCAAAATAGTCGAATTCCCAAATCACTTCTACATGTCAGGTGATGTGTTTCTTTTGCGAATTTGATGACTACTGGTCCTTCAAAAGCTCTGTGGAAAATCACTGTGCTACTACTGCCAACGCTAGGAAATTGTGGACACAACCATTGATCTTCATTGGACAGTTAATGATAACTTGACAAATATACTATAGTTGAACCACAGGTGTTAAAATAACTCAGGCATCCTTGTGTGCTTTCTTTAACTTCAAAGCATGTAAACTCAAACGTATTGGTACATTGTGTGTCATTGTTGTGCGAATGCTCCAAAGCATTCACACACATGGTTTTGTACACCAAAATTCATCAATTTATTATTCAACAACTTCTTCTTCTTCTCCAGATTTTGGCGCGCTCTACCGTCCACATTTTTCATCCAATTCAAACCGATCCAGCTTCAAACTGTTCAGCCTATTCGGGAACAGCGGGTTTTCCCTTAACACATTCCAAAAATTCCCAGATTTCTCAGAATCCCAGGTTTTCCGGGACATTTTTCCCATTCAAAATGATATGTTCATTTTTCAAACTTCCACCATTTCCAAATTTTTCAACCTATTCAAACCATTCCACCTTCAACACATTGCACCATTTTAGAAATTCAAACTATCCTTTTTCCTAGTTCAAAAAAATTCCAGGATTTTCCAAAATTCCTGGTTTTCCAAAGCCTTATTTCCAATTTTTTTCTGGCGACTACTTATCCCACATTTTTCAACCCACTTCAACCGTTCCACCTTTAAAACTTTCCTCTTAATTAGGACAAAAAAAAGTTTTCTTTTTAACTGGAAAAATTCCCGCTTTTCCCGAAATTCTAGGAATTTCGTAATACCATTTCTCAAATCAACATGTTACTACTTCAACATTTGTCGACCGATTTGAAAAAAATTAACACCAACCCTTTCAACGCATTCAGACCATTTAAGATTTTTACCATTTTCAAACAAATTCCCGCTTTTCCCAAAATTTCCAAATTTTGGGGACATTTCCATTTAAAGCAAAGGGACATTCTTCAAAGTTCCACAATTCCCACATTTTTCATCTGGTTCAAACTGTTCCATCTTCAAAATATTCAGCCTGTTCAGGAATTGTGTGCGCGACTTCAACAATTTACAAAAATTACAGGATTTCAGTTCAACTTCAGCATTGGAGCATTCACACCCAATTCCTTCAGGAATTGCCTCATCTAGTTCTTTTTCATATTTGATTTCCTTCGTTTTTATACTCAGAATGTTAATAAAATGTTAAACTAATTCCTAGTTTATTTGGTTTTTAGTACCGATGCTTTAAAACTGGCAGGTTAAAAACAATGTGGAATAATTGTGATATTAATCAAAATTGGATGATATGACAAAATAATCAGGATTTTTTTTTTTTGCCATATCATACAGCTATGATGTCGCTATTTATTAATTGATGAATTGATGGGAGTATGTTAAATATCTGCTTTGCCGTGGGAGCAGGTTTGAACGTTTCTATTCATTTCATTTAAGTGTGTCTGACGCCCACACATCAAACCTTGGCATTCCCATTCAAAAGCAGATAAACAATTATTGATTCACTCAAGTAAAAGCAGAAATGACAGTCTAAGCATTTCCTAAGACAGCATGCCGTTGATAAATGAAGAAGGATGGGCGTACGGAACACCAACCCGCCATTCTGCCTTCCTCCCTCCATCTGTCTCTGTCATTCTTTTTTACCATTTGTCCACCATTCACGAATCTGATACATGAATCTTGTTTTGTTTGTGTAAGTGAAGCAAGTAATCTTATTTGACTATGCATTATACCTAAAAGACAGGGAGCCATATAATAATCCCAGAACTCTCGCAATGTAACATTGTTATTGTCAACTGGCTCATTTTCTGGTTAATGCAGCATGACATACGTTTACAGTATGTAGTTTGTGATTCTGAAGTAGGGAAACAATTCCATTGTTATCCAAATGGGAAAAATAAGACAATAAATCAATATTGTGGTTGTTTTTCAGTCTGCACAATACATGATAGTAAGGTTAATGAAAACAAATCTGAACCACGTCCCCAGTGCCATCTTCAACCACATATTGTGGTTGAAGATGGCACTGTGGACATGGGGGCGTGTCCAAATCAGGTTAATTTTAATACCAAACCATTACCCCCACTTTTCCTACATAAGATGACAAACACACCCTGTAAAACAGAGGATTATTGTTTATTTATTTTACAATGCAGTAGATTCTGGCATAGTCCATGGTGTGATCATGTTTTTTTAATTGGGGTCCTAAAGAGGAACTGGTAGCTGTGCCTGTAGAGGTGTACTATGACTATACAACTACTACTATGGGATGATAATGTAATCCTACAACATCCCGTTTGTAGACAAGGAGAGATACAGCCACCGAAACACGTTCAATTACTTTATTAACTAGCGATAACAAATGCATTCAACAGGACCTGCCGTCGATACACTCCCGTGGAGGTGCAGACTGCAAATGCTAGCACAGCTAATGCTCCTCCTCCTTGTTGATGCTACACATCGCTGAAGCCCGCCTTTTAAAAGGCACACACTCAGGCACTCTGATCTCATGAAACTTCTCTCAATGGCATACATGGCCAAAATGTATTACCGTATTTTTTGGACTATAAGTCGCAGTTTTTTTCATAGTTTGGCCGGGGGTGCGACTTATACTCAGGAGCGACTTATGTGTGAAATTATTAACACATTACCGTAAAATATCAAATAATATTATTTAGCTTATTCACGTAAGAGACTAGACGTATAAGATTTCTTGGGATTTAGGGATTAGGAGTGACAGATTGTTTGGTAAACGTATAGCATGTTCTATATGTTATAGTTCTTTGAATGACTCTTACCATAATATGTTACGTTAACATACCAGGCACCTTCTCAGTTGGTTATTTATGCGTCATATAACGTACACTTATTCAGCCTGTTGTTCACTATTCTTTATTTATTTTAAATTGCCTTTCAAATGTCTATTCTTGTTTTTGGATTTTATCAAATAAATTTCCCCAAAAAATGCGACTTATACTCCAGTGCGACTTACATATGTTTTTTCCTTCTTTATTATGCATTTTCAGCCGGTGCGACTTATACTCTGGTGCGACTTATAGTAATGATACAGAAGTACCGTATTTTTCGGACTATGCTACTTCTGTCTTTTATAATCTCATCTAGGCCCCTATTTTTTGTATGTGTTACTAATCAGTTTGGACTGTGTATGTGTGAACCTGAACAGAAAAATGATAATGGAGGATTGTTGGACTATATTGTAGAGACTCACAGTATTATTTTTTAATGCCAATATCGATAACTTTAAATTTAGTTTTCACTTTAGTTTGTGCTCACCTAGAGGTACGAAACACTCAAACAAAGGTGGATTTGCCAAACTACCTGTAGATTTGCCCAAGATTTGCCTGTCCATCTATCAATGCATGTAAAAGATCACGTTGTATTTTGCTAGCAAACATACATCTAAAAAATAGCAGCAGCTCAAAAGTACTAACCGTGGCTACATGTGGTCTGCTGGCCGACAGAGTCCAGTGTCTTTAGCGATGGTGGGGGGCTTATCTGTCTGTCATCATTTCCATGAAGAAATTGCAGATTTATTTGGACTAAGAGTTGTCTCTGGTGGACTTTCACATTTTTCAGGTGCATCGGCGGTGGGAACGGCCGACAGTCTTTCTTTGCGGCCGGCTTCAGGCAGCTTCTTTAAGACGCAAGCGCCTTCATTGGCTTTCGGGGTATGGAATGCTGGCGGCATTTGGGAGTGGCGGGTGTTGAACAATGGTGCTTTCCTTTCCTTGCGTCCCACGTAATGTCTTCCTCTGAAGGAATTAAGAAGTCCTGCACAATTGTCTAAAAACTGTGTCCCAAAACCATGAAAAGATTGGAACTGTGGATTTTGTGAGCCGTTCCACTCTCGTATATTACATAGCAGGCAATCTGGTTACCATGACAGTAGCTTGAGTGTGATTTATCCTTGAATGGTTATAACTGGGGAATTGTGATCTAAAATGTTCAAATGTTCCTCCTTTAAAAAAAACAGCAGAAAGTGCAAATGAGATCATTCAAATACATTTTTGATTGTATTTGATCATAACAAAGTAGCACTTATTTCCCTGCTGAATTTAAAGTGCCATCTGATAATGGGTATCTGTGCATGAATCTCCTTTTGTAATTTTTCATAAGGGTTTGTTTGTTTGTCAGTTAATTAGTTAGTTATATAACTCAGAAAGTTACTGGCGGATTTTTATTAAACTAGAAACCGAAATGGGATAAGGAAAAACTGATTACCGTATTTTTCGGATTATAAATCGCAGTTTTTTTCATAGTTTGGCCGGGGGTGCGATGTATACTCTGGAGCGACTTATGTGTGAAACTATTAACACATTACCTTAAAATATCAAATAATATTATTTATCTCATTCAGGTAAGAGACTAGGCCAGGGGTCGGCAACCTTTACCAGTCAAAGAGCCATTTTGACCAGTTTCACAAATTAAAGAAAACAATGGGAGCCACAAATATCTTTTGAAATTTAAAATGAAATAACACTGCATACAAAGTTTTTTTTTTTGCTTTGTGCTATGTATAAACCAGGGATCTCAGACACGCAGCCCACACCTTAATATGTAAATTGAATGTTAGTGCGGCCCGTGGGTTTAATATGAATGGCGCTTGACAGCGTCATACTTGTCAACCCTCCCGATATTTCCGGCATTTCAGGGCAACTATTCTCTCGAACGTGTCCTGATGGTACAGCATTTAGCGCCCACTACGACCAGCGTGCCGGCCCAACCACACGTTGTATGGGGCTTCTACTTGCTCACGTAAGTGACAGCAAGGCATACTTGGTCAACAACCACACAGGTTACACTGACGGTGGCGGTATAAAAACTTTAACACTCTTACTAATAATGCGCCACACTGTGAACCCACACCAAACAAGAATGACAAACACATTTCGGGAGAACATCTGCACCTTAACACAACATAAACACAACAGAACAAATACCCAGAATCCCATGCAGCCCTAACTTTTCCGGGCTACATTATACACCCCCGCTACCAAACCCCGCCCACCTCAACCGACGCAAAGAGGGGGGGGGGGGGGGGGGGGGGGGTTGAGGTTGGGGCGGGGTTTGGTGGTAGCAGGGGTGTATAATGTAGCCCGGAAGAGTCAGGGCTGCATGGGATTCTGGTTATTTGTTCTGTTGTGTTTATGTTGTGTTAAGGTGCAGATGTTCTCCCAAAATGTGTTTGTCATTCTTGTTTGGTTTTGGTTCAAAGTGTGGCGCATTATTAGTAAGAGTGTTAAAGTTATTTTATATGGCCACCGTCAGTGTAACCTGTGTGGCTGTTGACCAAGTATGCATTGCTGTCACTTACGTGTGCAAGTAGAAAATGCGTATAGCAAGAGGCTTGGCTGGCACGCTGTTTATACAGATCGTAGAGGGCACTAAATGCTGTACCATCATGGCACGCCTGATTATTATTGTAAGGGTGAAAATCGGAAAATATTAATCCCGGGAGGTTTCTGCGAGAGGCACTTAAATCCGGAAGTCTCCCGGGAAAATCGGGGGGGGTCGGCAAGTATGCAGCTGAGCCGCATCAGAGTGATCAAAGAGCCGCATGCGGCTCCGGAGCCGCGGGTTGCCGACCCCTGGACTAGGCCTATATCAGCAATCGTCACACACACACACGTCAACTAATAAAAATTCGGTGGGGGCGGGTCATGGCAGAAGTGCATTGTGAAAAAAAAGATGCTACCTGCTACTACTTCTGTACCTATGAAAATTGATAATTTCAACATTGGCTGAACAAAAATGGCACCGAAAAGGAAATGATATACTGCAGGTTACAAGCTGGAAGTAGTGAAATATGCAGCAGAAAACGGCAATCGTCATATAACGTACACTTATTCAGCCTGTTGTTCACTATTCTTTATTTATTTTAAATTGCCTTTCAAATGTCTATTCTTGGTGTTGGATTTTATCAAATAAATTTCCCCAAAAAATGCAAATTATACTCTAGTGCGACTTATGTTTTTTTCCTTCTTTATTATGCATTTTCGGCCGGTGCGATTTATACTCCGGAGCGATTTATAATCCGAAAAATACGGTAGATTTTTGACCTGATTCAAATGTATGTTACTTTCTGTTTCTGTTACGACGCTCAAATTATCTGTGTGTTTATGCCACAGAAACTCCACCCAAGAGTGTGGATGACTGACAAGAGGCTCCACTCTGTTTATTTAATTCTGCTATAGATAGGTCAGAAAGTTCC
Source organism: Nerophis lumbriciformis (assembly GCF_033978685.3). Lineage (NCBI taxonomy): Eukaryota > Metazoa > Chordata > Actinopteri > Syngnathiformes > Syngnathidae > Nerophis > Nerophis lumbriciformis. The sequence goes on along the minus strand of NC_084557.2, from coordinate 30,044,274 downwards.
ATTGTCTGGACTCAGGACTTTTTGACTTTAACTTTTTTGTTTTTGATGTTTCAAAAAATACCACTTATGGGTAAGCACTGTCTTGGACAGTAGTAAAGCAGATACTGATGCTACAGCGATATATTGTATATTTGTTTGTTTTATTTCAACAAAAAATGATTTTCTCTGTATTAGGTGGTATTGTACTTAACTGAGAACAGTTTTTTCTTAAGGGGTACTTTACTGAGACAATGTATGAGAACCACTGGTCTATACAATAGAGGCCTTGATCATGTAGGATCTATAATTATATGTGCCCCTCCAAATGACAGTTGTCTGAGAAATTGCAATGAAAAGTAATTCTATTTTTGGAACCATTCTTACGATCTGCATTATTTACTGAACAGTCATTCAAGAGATGAACAAATGGTGTTTTCTTATTCCATCTCTTCTGCACCGTCGTCGTCAGTTACAATTCATCAGTCTGTGGCTCTCCTTCATTCCATCGTTTATTCCCTCCTTCCATGCCTCGTTCCAGTTAATGTCTTTCTTTCCTGCACCGGCAGCCAGACAATGAACCAAACTAGACGCCTGCCAATGCTTAGAAAAGTGTGTTTTTAGGAATGCATGCACAATCCTGTCCTCTTTTTCTGACCCGGCTCATGTCCTTCCTTCCCTCCTTTCCTTCTTACCTTCCTTCCACTGCTGCTCCACGGTGTGCTGTGATGTGATAGTAATGTTGACACTAAGGAACTCTGTGGTAAGTGGAATACACAGACACATGCACACTAAGATGCCACTAGCCACAGATGCATTGTTTTCTTACCCATTATAACCCTTGCTTTTTTTTTTTAGAATATTATTCTTTCAACAAAATGTTGTCATTTGGAATGATTTAGTGAGTTGTGTAATGTGCCAATTTGTAAATCTATCCTCAGACTACTTTGCCAAGCACATGGGGGACTATGAGGGAGTTCTGGCCTCACTGGAGACGCTCAACCTTTCCATCCTCAAAGCCATGGACTTCACCAAGAAGGTAATGAAGTACCTGATGCTTTCCTACCTAGAAGAGCTACTGCATGATATCTACAATAAATAGAGTGGCACAAGGGAATCATAATCAGAGATGCATACGATACTAGAGATGTCCGATAATATCGGACTGCCGATATTATCAACCGATAAATGCTTTAAAATGTAATATCGGAAATTATCGGTATTGGTTTCAAAATTATCGGTATCGGTTTCAAAAAGTAAAATTCATGACTTTTTAATACGCCGCTGTGTACACGGACATAGGGAGAAGTACAGAGCGCCAATAAACCTTAAAGACACTGCCTTTGCATGCCGGCCCAGTCACATAACATCTACGGTTTTTCACACACACAAGTGAATGCAATCCATACTTGATCAACAGCCATACAGGTCACACTGAGGGTGGCCGTATAAACAACTTTAACTCTGTTACAAATATGCGCCACACTGTGAACCCACACCAAACAAGAATGACAAACACATTTTGGGAGAACATCCACACCGTAACACAACATAAACACAACAGAACAAATACCCAGAACCCCTTGCAGCACCAACTCTTCCGGGACGCTACAATATACACCCCCACTCCCCCACCACCCCCACCTCAACACCCGCCCACCTCAACCTCCTCATGCTTGAGCATGTCCCAAATTCCAAGCTGCTGTTTTGAGGCATGTTAAAAAAACTAATGCACTTCAATATTAAATATGGCAGTGCCATGTTGGCATTTTTTCCATAACTTGAGTTTATTTATTTTGGAAAACCCTGTTACATTGTTTAATGCATCCAGCGGGGCATCACAACAAAATTAGGCATAAAAATGTGTTAAATCCACAACTGTATATATCGGTATCGGTTGATATCGGAATCGGTAATTAAGAGTTGGACAATATCGGATATCGGCAAAAAAGCCATTATCGAACATCTCTATACGATACATTACAAAACTCGGAAATTATCGCAACTGTACGGAAATATTAAGTAAATAGAAGTGCTATAAACTCTTGTGAATTGTATTGCACATTCCCTGTGTTTTGTGCTGCTGCTTGTTTTGCTGAGATCATTCTGACCATTTTTTGCAAATTTTATTTTTGTTATTGAAGTATCTTAATTAGGCAGCACGGTGCGAAAAAGGGGTTAGTGCATGTGCCTCACAATACGAAGGTTCTGGGTTCGATCCTGGGCTCGGGATCTTTCTGTGTGGAGTTTGCATGTTCTCCCCGTGACTACGGGGGTTCCCTCCGGGTACTCCGGCTTCCTCCCACCTCCAAAAACATGCACCTGGGGATAGGTTGATTGGCAACACTAAATTGGCCCTAGTGTGTGAATGTGAGTGTGAATGTTGTCCGTCTATCTGTGTTGGCCCTGAGATGAGGTGGCGACTTGTTCCGCCCGAATTGAACGTTTCTATTCATGAGATAGGCTCCAGCACCCCTGCGACCCCGAACGGGACAAGCGGTAGAAAATGGATGGATGGAAGTATCTTAATTACTCTGCCTTTCAACTTACGTGTCACAAAAAGGTGGACCTTTTTTGTTGTCACTCCTATGTTTTTGGTGTGTATCTCCTTTTCAGCACTCGTTTTGTTTGTTTCACTTCCTGTTTGTGCGTAGCCTGCTACTTGACCCTTACCTTTGAGCGCTTGTTCATCAGATGTCCCTGATTAGCAGTCAAGAGTCTCCCCTTTCAGCAATTGTCTAATCAAGTGGCTTCTTAAAGGGGAACATTATCACAATTTCAGAATTGTTAAAACCATTAAAAATCAGTTCCCAGTGGCTTATTATATTTTTCGAAGTTTTTTTCAAAATTGTACCCATCACGCAATATCCCTAAAAAAAGCTTCAAAGTGCCTGATTTTAACCACCCGTCCATTTTCCTGTGATGTCACATAGTGAAGCCAACACAAACAAACATGGCGGAAAGAACAGCAAGCTATAGCGACATTAGCTCGGATTCAGACTCGGATTTCAGCGGCTTGAGCGATTCAACAGATTACGAATGTATTGAAACGGATGGTTGTAGTGTGGAGGCAGGTAGCGAAAACGAAATTGAAGAAGAAACTGAAGCTATTCAGCCATATCGGTTTGAACCGTATCCAAGCGAAACCGACGAAAAAGACACGACAGCCAGCGACACGGGAGAAAGCGAGGACGAATTCGGCGATCGCCTTCTAACCAACGATTGGTATGTGTTTGTTTGGCATTAAAGGAAACTAACAACTATGAACTAGGTTTACAGCATATGAAATACATTTGGCAACAACATGCACTTTGAGAGTGCAGACAGCCCAGTTTTCATCAATTGATATATTCTGTAGACATACCCTCATGTCAGCAGGCCAGGGAAGCTAGGGTCGATATTCTTCTCTTGATCATCTTCGGGACGGTGTGAGCCAAGACATCCAGGGGGTTTAGCTCGCTCGTCTGCGGGAACAAACTGCCGCCATTGCTTGCCGTGCTACCGAGGTTCTTTGTCCCTGAATTGCTCACACACTCCGGCAGATTCAATGGGGGTCTGGCGGCAGATTTCTTTGATTTTATCGTTGGAAATGCATCTGCTTTGAGTG